>NC_061510.1:278454789-278754789 GCF_022539505.1 Lolium rigidum
GGGGGAAGGACATGCGAAAACTGAACTTAGGCACCCACAAACTTGGTCCTGGCGGTTTTAGGGTGGCGCAACCGAAATGGGACGCCGCGGATGAGGAGCGTGTGAAGAATGGCCTCGAGCCCCTCTTCCCGCAATACAAAAACAAGCAAACCAGGAACTTTCTCCTGGCCCGGTACCGTATTGACCCGGAAACAAAGGAGCTCAGCACCACTCCGGATGTGAAGGAGTTTGAGGCTCTTCTGGTAAGGAATGCACCCGCTTAATTAGCTCCTTTATGGTTGCATTCTTATTGATGAATCCAAATTTCTAAATGGTTCATGCATGTTCCTCCCGTAGGCTAAGGAGGTTGCTGCGGAAAGTGAAAAGGAATCTAGTAGCGGCGCGGGGTCCACGAGCTCCTCGCAGTGTGCCCCTTGGGACAACCCTTTAAATAGGGCGTTGAATGCCCACAAGAAGAGGGATCCATTGAGTAAGCCGACGTCGGCTGGTCGTGTGGTCGGCGAAGGATGCTCTATGAAATGGTCAGAATACTATAAGTCGGGAAAAAGGAGAAAAAGGACACCATCGATGAGAAGGAGGTCGCACAGCTCAAGGCACAAGTTGCGCAGATCCCGACATTGGTCCAGGAGCAAGTGCGGCAACATGTGCAACATATCGTGGAGACCCAACAGAGGACGCAACGACAGCAAGTGGAGGACCAAGTGGGCACGACGCTTAGCTCCATCATCCCTACCTTGGTTGCCGGTCTGGACGCGTGGTATAGGGGAGGAAAAAAGGGGCCTCCCCCGGTTCTCAGTTTCACGGGCAGCAACTCCCACAACGTGGAGCCATCGGTGAGTCCGCAGGCGGCAACAATGGTGTCTCCGGCGGCGCCAACATTGGTGGCTCCCGCAGCGCCAACCTTGGTGGCTCCGGCGGCGCCAACCTTGGTGGCTCCCGCGGCGCCATTACTTCAGCTCAATGCACCCGTCGCTGCGGATAATACGCCGCCCGGCACCGCGCCAACAAGCGGCCACTCCATCAGTGGCACGCCCGCCGCCGGCGGTGCCTCGACCTTAGCCGAGCTGGACGCCATCACGGTAACCAACCCTCGTCTCCGATGACTTTCATATCCTTGCCTTTGACTACGCTAGCCATCTCTAACGCCCTACATGTTTTCCGCAGGGTGCCGCCGCCGACGTCCCATGCACTCTCCTGCATTTTGTGAACGGCGAGTTGATCGATGTTGCCAAGGCCAAAATCGTTAAACCGAGCAACCGCCAGTTACACGGTGTACCCATGGCACCCGACGTGTATAGGATTCAACTGGTTCGGGTGCTTAGTGGCTACGACGACGTGGTACCTCCCTTTCAACCCCAAGGCGCCGACGCAGATGAGGTCCTTACCCTCCACCAATGCTTCAATTGGTCCATGGTTTGGCCAAAGAGCCGATTCGTTTGGGGGCGAGCGACACCACCCCACCGGACAGCACCCCAAGCCGTGCCGGCGCCAAGCCATGGCAAGACCACCCCAACGGTGCCGCCATCAGCCGACGAGGACATGCATATGGCACGGGATCCGAACGATGGTCCGGACGAGGACAAGACGTTCGCCAACCTCGGACCGCAACTTCGATTTTGGGGTGATGGACTACGATCCCGTAGCCAACCCTCTCAAGCTGCCGCCGAGGGGAAAACCTATTGCAACAAGCGGCGCCTATTCTGTTCTCAGGAGACGCCTCCAGCTGCCGACTTCACCGAGACTCAGCCGATAGCCGAGGTGAGAAGTGTTATCAGTCCTAACACACTGAAGAAGGCTTGCGAAGAGGAGAATGCAGTCCCAATAAATATAAAGCCGAAGGGACGAAAAAGAAAGAAGAAGGACGACAAGTCCGCCAGCCCAGCCGGCACCTATCCGTGCTCGGACGGGCCACCGGTGCCCAAGAATATCGAGGCGAGGGTGCATGTGTCGGGTGAGCGGATGCTAATTCAAAGATTGTACGATGCCGCACCCGGTCCTATGCGATCTCTCGGTTGACGGTATTCAGTTTATGGAGGAGCGGCGTCTCAGGGAGAAAGATAATGGATACCCGAGTGTATATTGCCAAGGTGCCCTCGGGCCATGGCTTTGTCGATAGTGGCTTCGCGGAGAAGATCTTCCCGCGGTATGATGACATCTTTGCCATGCTGAACGGTTATCCGCTGCACTACACCTTCATTCGCCTATACTCGCTCAGCAAGGCGATGCGGATCATTAGACACAACATCCCGGACATCGCGATAGCCGACCCCTTCTACATGCGTGCCGTCCACTTGGCCACCGCCGGAGACCGGGCAGTCGCGAGTGGATACCTCAAAGACTTCTTTCTAGCGAACCGTAAGAAGTGTAACATCCTCCCGCCCGTATTTCCCGAGTAAGTCACCCCTCACCGTACCGGTCTTAACTCATGATTTTTTTAGATTTCAATCGTCATGTTCTTAAACATTATGTGTTCTACGCAGAGACAAAACCTGCACACTCATCTCCATAACCTCGAAACATTCCGTGGCCACATACCTCGATGCGGACGGTAAGTCAACCACGGACTACACGAATGTCAAGAGCGTACTTGATGATGCTCTCAATGCCTACGTCAAAGCGAAAGGCAACATGCAGAGGCCAAATGTTAGGTACGGGAAGCATGTGTTCAAGCACCAAACAAAGTTTCCTCGCGTCAAGAAGCCGCCATCTAGTAACAAGGATGCCTACTACGCCCTCTATCACATGGATAAGTTCATACGAGACCAGCAGCAGCTTACGCTACCCGAGCATCTCGTAGATCGGGCCAACAAATTGGCGCGGGTCCCCGACGACGGCATCAAGCAAGACTTCTTCCGCATCCAAGTAGAGTTTTGTGAAATCATCCATCAAGATGTCGTTAGAAGCGCGGGAGTTCTTCGCCGGCTATCAGCCGTCAAACAGCTGACATAGACACAATGCTCCAAATGCAGGGTGACGACTACCGCTCATGGATGTGCTTGAAGAAAGGCGGCGGTTTTATCCACGCTCCGAGAAAGTCTTGATGTGCGAGCCTAGTTATGTAGTTGTGAACTAAAGACGAGCTTCGTTGTAATAAACTTTATCCAAGCACTTTACTTGCATGTCTCGTTTAATTACTAGTTCGGCTATGTTTGTGAACTTATATATATGGCTCTATCGTTTTCCGCACTTGATTTGGTCGTTAATTTTGTTTGCATATGCCGATGATTAGAATGTTCGGTCAATCAGTACACTCCGGGTGTCGCTAGTGAGCCTGGTGTGATGGCACAAATATCAATCTCTTGTGCATCCTACCTGGCCTCACTAACGCCATCCCGGGATGTTCATATTTGTTTCGACCAACAATGTATGAGGCCCTCGTCATTCCATTTGCTTTGGTTTTTCAGAATGCCGATGATTAGAATGGTTGGTCACTCGTACACTCCGTGAAGGCATCGGCGAGCTTGGTGTGATGACACAAATATCAATCTCTTGTGCATCCTACCTGGTCTCGCTGACTCCGTCACGGAATGTTAATATTTGTTTTGACCAACAATGTATGAGGCATATGCTCTTTCTTCCATTTTAGTGCCGATGATTAGAATGTTCGGTCAACTGTACACTCCAGGGTGTCGCCAGTGAGCCTGGTGTGATGGCACAAATATCAATCTCTTGTGCATCCTACCTGGCCTCACTGACGCCATCCCGGGATGTTCATATTTGTTTCGATCAACAATGTATGAGGCATTCCATTTAGTTCATACTAGCTACTTGTTTCTTATTTGAGTTGGCACTTCTTAATTGCATTGGCCGATGATTAGAATGGTTGGTCACTTGTACACTCCGTGGTGACGTAAGTGAGCCTGGTGTGATGGCACAAATATCCATGTCTTGTGCATCCTACCTGGTCTCACTTACGCCATCACTGAATGTTAATATTTGTTTTGACCGACAAAGTATGAGGCCCTTGTCATTCTTCCATTTGCTTTGGTATCTCAAAATGCCGATGATTAGAATGTTGGTCACCTATACACTTGGGAGGGGTCGCTGAACCCGGTGCGATGACACAAGTATCAATCTCTTGTGCATCCTACTTGGTTTCACCGACGCCTTCCCTAAATGTTAATATTTGTTTGGACCGACAAAGTATGAGGCCCTTGTCATTCTTCCATTTGCTTTGGTATCTCAAAATGCCGATGATTAGAATGTTGGTCACCTATACACTTGGGGAGGGGTAAGTGAACCTGGTGCGATGACACAAGTATCAATCTCTTGTGCATCCTACTTGGTTTCACTTACTCCGTCCCTAAATGTTAATATTTGTTCCGACCAACAATGTATGAGGCATGCCTTTTAGTTCATACTACTTGGATCGTTTTTGAGTTGGCTCTTATTCGTTGCAAACATCTATGAGCGTGCACTAATGTTTCTTTGGCTTGTGCATATGTACGCAGATATGACGTGGTATGTCGTGTACAAGGGCAAGGTTCCCGGAGTCTACAACGACTGGGAGGAGTGTCGGAGACAGGTTCACCGTTTTAGCGGTAACAGCTACAAAGGGTACACCACTAGAGCGGAGGCCGAAGACAGATACGCACGCTATCTGGCGGGAGAGAGGACGGAGCGGAGGAGGAACCGGATGAAGACCACTTTCATCGGGACGGTGCTAGTAGTGATTCTAGCTCTCTTCTATGTGATGCTAGTTTAGATGATCGACCTTGTGCCACTACTAGCTCATTTGTGACTTGTAACACCGTAACTTGCATTGTAACCTCTAATGTGAATGCTTGTGAATCATGTGGGGCTAATGTGAAGAACTATGTATGGATAAGTCTGTGCCGTTGTTTATATGTCTGTTATATATCCTGTATTGTGCTATTGTACTGTCATATACAACCTGTATAAATACCTGCCAAGATACAAAAAAGAAATTCGAAATCTTAGCAGTGGCGCACTAGTGGACCATCTGTGGCGCACTACCACTAAGTAGCAGCGGCGCACTGCTCTGGATCCAGTGGCGCACTGCCCTGTGATCCTCTCCGAGACTAGCAGTGGCGCACCAGGATAAGCAGCGCGTGGCGCACGTCCCGGAGAGGGCAAGTGGCGCACGTACTCACGCAGCGAGTGGCGCACCTACTAGCTGGACCAGTGGCGCACGCAAGACGGTAGCGAGTGGCGCACCTCTTCTACACGGTGGTGGCGCATCGCCTCGACCAACGAGTGGCGCACCACTTTGGAGTAGTAGTGGCGCACCGGAGGGCATGTCAATGGCGCACCGAGCAGTGCGCCACAGGTATCCAGGCTAGTAGTGGCGCACCCCTAGTGCGCCACTACTATGTGTTAGCAGTGGCGTGATAACAGTGGCGCACCACTAGTGCGCCACTGATGACTATATGTGGTGCGCCACTGAAAGCCTTTTTTCTAGTAGTGCCGCCTCTATCCTGCATGTAATCGTCCGCCATATGAGCCAACAAGCGAGGCCACCACACGAGCCTGCCTTTCGCCGTCGTGCGAGTCTCCATGGCACCGCGGACGTTGCGCGAGTCTCCCTGCTGTCGCCGCCTCGATCCTGCATGCCATCGGCCCCCACGTGCCAGCACGTGATGCCGCCACGCGAGTCTGCCCGCTGCTATGTACCGCAATCCGCTCCGTTGACGAGCTCCACCGGCGCTATCGGCTGACGAAGGAGCTTGGGCGTGTTTGGCACCCGTGAGTGCTGGCGCTCTGAGCTGCTTCTCCTTGGCCTGGAAGAAGGCTCTTCCCCTCTTCCACGGTTAGTCAGTATCAAATCCCCATGGCCACCTTGTTTCCACTGCTGCATATGGGACGATTGACATGCTGTAATCCACTGACTAAAATAGACCAGGTAGTTTCAGTTCAAGTTATTCAGTTAGACAAGGTAGTAAGCCAAACTCAGAGGTAGCACAGATTGATAAATGGAGCATGGTGGCTCGGCTGATCCCCCATTAGGTTTCACTCTCCTTTGCCCTTGTGATGACTCCATTTTGTTTTCGAAGATTTCCCTTGATCAGCGATGTTTCTTTATTCTCTTGCTTCTTATTATCGTGACTAGGTTTACTTTGAATCAACTGAAACTTATTGATCATGAATATGAAATGGTTGGTCATCTATCCTATTGTGCATTCATTAAATCAGTATCAACTTGTAGTATTAGGATGGTAATATTAGTATTTCAGTTTTATTCTGTTCTAGAAGAATGGAGATTTTTATTCTTGTTGGATTTTATATGGAATCTCATATCTATCTGAAAGCGTATTTGCACATGTACAACGATTATTTACAATAGCTGAAACACGATGGTTTAATTATTTATGGTCAATTCATAGCACTGACCACTTCTTACTGCCATCATTTCTTGTGTCTAGGAAGAGTTCACTCTAATATCACAAGGTAGGATGCAAGATCTCATTTTACTAATGGCCGATGTTTATTTCTGGAGCTATCATCAAGTTCTCCTAATTGAATCATAGTTCCACGTAGATAACCTTTCAATACATAGAGCAAAATATGACTCTTTGTTTTCAACTTTTCATAATATGCAGATCAATTATCAATCAGTACCCTATTGTTATGTAGATAATTTAGTTGTCATATGGGTTTTGGGGTATGTGTTCTGAATAGGTTGAAGTTCTGCAATGATTTGTGCCCTAATCAGAAAATTTATATTTGAATAACACAATTCAACATGCTTAATTTTCAGGTTATGGTATCTTCAGGTTTGTGCCCTTATCAGACAATTTCCATTCGAATAAAACAATTCTTGTGTTCGTTTGGATGGCTTGAACTATTTTGAACATTAATGTTCCGATGTATATGTTGCAAATGACAATGCTATAGTTTTCTAAAACATCTCAAATCACTGAATATTACATTTCTCTGTTTGTAGATGGCAAATATTTTAATCTGGTGCTTTAGCGACAAATGCTGGTCCATACACCGGATGAGATAAGAAGTACGAGGATTCAAATCCACTTGGCCTACGAGGTAGTGGAACAGTCTTGAGGCCTTTTCAATTGCATTTGATTAAGTGGCCTTCATTTAGAGATATATCTCTACTACTTAAAAAGAATGAATTATCTTCCGGTCGTTGGTGAGGGGATTCCCGTTGGTTTGCATGTTGCGGCATTTTTGAGATTTATTTAGGACAGATTTCCGTTGTTTTATGGTTTGTTTGGAGGTTTATATTGCTACTTTGTCATGTAGACCCTTTTATTCACGATCTGAATCGACATGAATAGTATAATTGAAGGTTTATGAGGACGTGCCTAACCTGAAATCCCACATGATTTCTTTGCATCATATGCATTTTCCAAGAGGTGTTGATCAATATAAATTATCTACGGATCAGGGTGCATAGGAATAACTCATACACACAATTTCTACATATTACAATGGAGAGTCAAAAGACCGACATACTACTTTTGTCGAATGCATGCAAGAGCACTATAGCTGCCCCATTATATTAGAGGAGAAAGAAATACACTACAAGAATATAAAACCTAACCATTGCTACATTTTCTCTGTTTGTTTCAGATTATATTTCTTTTCTTGGGTGCACACAGTACACTGATCATTATATTAAAAAAGATGTTCTTTTACAAAAAGAATCCTAGAACCCATGAATAGTTTGTGCGTAATATCTATTTGAGGTTTGATGCTCTGATGGTGCTATGTCTGCAAGATATGTGAACAAAAATAGATGAGTTTTGAGTTTTTACCATGCAAGTTAATTATAGTTTTTTTTATCAAATTACATTTCAATTAGACAAAGTCTGGTCTTATTGTTCTCAGATATTATGTGGTTATTTTTTTCTATGCTCTCTGAGTCATGTTTTGAGTTTTGACACTTATGTTCCGATTTTTTGTCAATATCGTAATAATCTCGCATGCTAATTGCAGAATGGCAAGATGTTACGAAGTACTAAATCTCATGATGTTACCGTTGTATGTTTGAATTGGGTGGAAGATGAACCACTCTCAAGGGTATGTTATTACATGTATTCACCATATGTTTTGTTTCAGTGCATCAATGGAAGCCGCAACTTATCTGCACCCATCAAAGCAAATCTACAATTTTCTTTGAGTAGAAGCGGAATTATTTCTCTCAATAGGGCAGAAGCAGTGATTGAGATGACTGAATGGGTTGAAGTTCCAAAGAAGAACTTAACTCTGGAGAGTAATACCACGGATCAGACTTTGTCTTGAATCAGGAACATCTGATAGTGCAAAAGATAGTAAGGAGGATTTGAGCTCAGGAAGTGATGCAGATAATTCGAGCAGTACGAATGATGAAAGTAATGCGCAATATACTGTTACAGAAAAGGTGCTAAAGAAAAGAACCTTTAGGTTTCCACCGAAGGTAAACCATACTCGGTTGGTAAATTGATGCTACTATTGATAGACATGGTGTAACTGTTTTTCACCTATTTCGAAAATAGGTCATTGAAATGACGGCTGGTGCTGGATCAATTCTTTCAAAAGAGTTGTATGCTGACGCAAAAAGTAGGTTAGAGGTACTTAATACGAAGGATGCTGAAAGGAGGAAAACTGCTGAACTAAAAAGTTACTCTTACATATACTATATATGAAGGAAAAGGTTTCCTTTTTTCTCTCATTGTGTCTTTATTGTGTGTACACCGCAAAGTGAATGTAAAGACATTTTTTTAGCTTGTTGTGATGTGAGCATAGATCTAAGTAATTTTGCAGTTAGCTTGGATGTCAGAAATCGTATGATGAGTGTTGTTTCTCCATATAAGATATACAAAATCTGTCAATGTTCTGGCATACTGTACTATACATTAAGCCTATGATGATAATCTCCATATCTATATAATTTGGCAAATGCAGATTACTGATAATAGACGAATAGCACAATTACTGTTGTTTATGTGCTGCACCTTATTTGTTTTTTTGACGTCTCAATTGCTGCCTTGATACATCACAGTTGGAAAAAAAACACGGACATGTTGACTGTCTAAACTAAACAGGAGAGGGAATTTTTTGCAGAGAAACTCAGTGAGCTGCTAGTCAAACAATGAATCTTGTTATCTGTATCATTTGTCTAGGATATGTCCTATGCTGAAGCTCTTGTTGGCAAGTGCATGTGCATGATTGGTTGTATATGGATGGTGAAGAGGCTCAAGCAATGGAATTTCAAGAGCGCCTTGATCAGCTTAAGGCCATGGGCAACCCAATTCTTTTCAGGTAATTACTTCTTATCAAGTTGCTCATATCACTCAGTGACTGAGATTGTTCCTTTCCTGGTTATATATAAAGATTGAGTGACTTAAAAGCCCGAACTGCAGCTTGCGGAAGTGCTCGATTGTATCTTACTGAGCTACAAAAGGTATCACGCTGAGACACAGTTTTGATTTTTTAAACTATAGTAATCTTTTCTTGACACAATGCACTCGGATAATCCCTTTTCTTATAAGAAGCAAGAAGCTTCACTCTGCACCTAAAAGTATGCTTGTATGAAAAGATAATATGCATCTCACCATTTGAGCAGAGAAGCATAGTGCAATTGCACATTCTTTTGGGAAAGGCCATGTTACTGGCAGAAGTGTTGTGTAATGAACAGAACCTCTTAGCATGGTTCATCCTCCACCTTGTCACCCATAGACCTAACATCCTCATGTTGAACAATCGCATATGGTCATTCTTTATGTTTGTGGGTTTTCATTGTGAAAAATCTTAGTCTGGTCATTCTTGAATTCAAAATCCACGAGTTGCACCTGCATATTTTTATTTATCTGCATCATAGCACTCTTCAGTAGCACACACAATTGATGGAACCTGTGTTGGATTTTGATAGGATTTCCTTAGAAAATGTATAATGTTGAATGCTACAACACCGGTAACAAATACATTGTCTGCGAGTTGACCAATATTGCAACATGCCCGATACCATGTGCTATTACCATCACTCTTCTTTATAAACGAATCAGCGACGTGCCATGGGTGCATATTTTCTGTAGATGGGCAACTATGTAGACGCCTCCCAGAACGCCGTCATCCTTGAGACTTGGGTGTTGACGTGTTTGTCGTGGCCATCAGAGAGTAGGGAGGGGTGGTGAAGTTCGACATTGGCACCTATATGCGGGCGCAACCAATGGAGATGCAAAGTTGTAGAGCATCTGAAGGAGGCGAAGTATTTAATAGTAGATGCTGATATATAACGTGTGTACGACTGGAGTTGTGGTGCCGATGTAAGTGGCCGTCATAGTCTTCATGGATGCATGCAAGATTAACTTGGCCTGAGAACGAGCACGCAGCAGAGGTAGCAGTTGTCATCGCCTTCATGCCTGCCTAAGGTGCACAAAAGGCAAAGCAGGCATCAAGTTTGATGCGAGCTACTTGATACTAGCAAGGAAAGGTGCGGCGGCACACCGCGCCAAGCCAAGAGTTAAAGAATGAAGCTTATGTTAAATCAGGACTGCGATATGAACGGTGGTGTGATGGTGTGATAGTGACGATACAACACGCGAGAGTGGCAAGAATGGTAAAGCTTAACTTCCGTTGGCAGATGATAACGACACTGCAAATAAGTATGTACAACTAAATTGACTGGTTCATAGTACTACAGAACGGTAATGTCAACCAGCGCTGCAAGAGACAGAGCGCGGGGCGGCTGTACGGCTCTAGCCCAGCAGACGAAGCGGCTTTCAAAGCCCGCACGCGGGCGGCACACCACCACCGCTGCAACCAGCACGTTGAACAATCGGCACAACAATGTCAAGAATGGTAAAACTCAACTTTCCACGGTGGATAATAACGACAGCTGCAAATAAGTGTCTACGATAGACTCAGTGATAATAAATTGACTATTGTAAACAACTGTCAAGAATATATTGACAGTACTTAAGAGGATTATAACAAACATCTGCTTTCAACTACAAAAAAACGCAGCATTTCTTTGAATAGTGGTACTACTGTTGATGGTAAGAGGGGAGCGGCATTAAGATCAACCAGACGCAATATTGGGGAAACATAACTAATGTGAAAACTTATAATCAAACTTCAATATTAGACAGAATATGTGGTAAAAAGATCTATAGGCTAGCTCCTTAACAGGGAACAATCTAGCTGCCTGATATAAAAACACTTCTATATAGAACTTGTAACATCAATATAGAAGAGAATATGCTTTTTAATATTGGGAACAACCATTGAAACATTTGACCTGAACAGCATAAATAAAATGCAACCAGCATCATTTTGTACCAGTAAGATGATAAAATGGATCTTCAGTTACCCTCTTCTCCCCAGTTCTCCACCATAGTATCATCTTGGCCAAATACTAGTACCCTCAACAAGTATCCTTTCCATTCCTCGGCTTCGATGAATCTTTCAGCGACCTATCGAAACATAAATGGGATCACAAAACTCATCTTGCATGTTACCATGTTCTTCAAAATGAAACCCAAGAAAAATAGCAGTCACTCTATCAAAATGTTCTAACCGTTGCAGCTGCAGTTCGGTTAGTTTCTAGAAAATGATAATTTAGCCAAACAATAGCTTAATCCATACATGACACCCTGCCTAGAGATGTATATTCAAGGCGCACCGAGTTGAACTATCTATTCTTCAACACTATGTTTCATAGCAACAAAGTTTAAAAAACAAAGGAATCATAAAGTGTATATGTGATTAATTTTATATTCTTGACTAATAGGAAAATTAGGTTACTCTCTTTACTCATGCTTATTACTTATATGTTGGTTGAAACCTTGGTTCTTGCTTCACAGAACAACTTAGAGCAGGAAAAATAATGATCAAGTAGTCAAAAGTCTAGGATCCTTCGCCTTCCTTATTCGACAGGGGTATGCCCATGTTCTCTATACGTACACATTCCTTTAACCAGAGCAACCTTGTAGGTTCAGTTGTGAATGATTTGAATTCGTTTGGAAAAATGGATTCCTTGAAACAGAGCAACATGTAAGCTCAGATCCGAATGGTTGAGTTCATCTTCGATAAAAGAATAGTAAATTAGAAAATAGAAATTTGCATAATGGACATATATGGCGGGACTTTTTAGAATGTGACATGAAGAAATTTCATGTAGCAAAGTGCAGGTGGGTCAGACTTATAATATTTTCTAGAAGAATAGTTCTGATAAGGGGTTGCCCGATCTTCTCAGTAAGCAAGGTGGATGGTGATGAACACGCGATGAACACATCGGAAAATACATGGTAAAAGTGGATGATAACTTGTATGACGCCGACGAAGTCTCTCGATTGATTCATGTCGCCAGTGCAACATCTCTCAACCCTGCAAGATATTCGCAACTCCACACATTTGCGCACGTAGTCGCCGACCACGAAGTGGTAAATTGCAACCTTCTAATTCCCAATGAAACAACAGATCACACAAACTATTAGTAGCAAACACCAGATCGATACGAATTGGTGTATAGATTCAATAGAGTTGCAAAGCAATCAACTATGAACTAGGGTTTATCTTAAAAGGGGTCTAAGTCTATTTTGGTGGCGTCCTGGGCACTTATATAGGGGTTCAAGACGATCAGAAGTAAAAAATAACGAGTACAAACAGACCCAAATCGGGATCTGGTCGAGACTAACACAGACTCGGCCGGCGTGGGGGCCGGTCGGACCGGGCCAGGGACCGGGCGGGTCGGTCGGAACCGGACCAGGCGCCAGGTTGGATCCAGACAGGGGTTCCAGGGTCACTGGATTGCGCCCGGATGGCACCGGTGCAGGAGCCGGCGGGCGCCGGGCTCATCCGGCGTAGGAGCCGGTGTGGCCGAGCGTGGGGCCGAGCCGGCCGAGCGTGACGGTCGATTGCGCCGAGCGTGGCGCCGGCCTGGACTTCTTCTCCCTCCTTCGTTGTAACATCCCAAGTTTCAACATAATAAAGAGAAGGGAATTTCAAATACTCAAAATTCAGAACTAACAAAAACTTTTATTATGCATATAGTGCTACATATAGTGTCATGCTTTCTTGTGTGCTTGTACCATGATGAGTGTTGATGTGTCATTCTAATATGCTTAAACCCTAGTACATGATCTTAGAACCTCAAATAGATAGAAATAAAATAAATGGAAAAAGGCAAATATCACTCACATACACATTTGGTCAAATTTGCAAATCATCAACCAAGGCCACCATTGCTTGTACCAATGATTGTGAAACACTAATATATCAATAAGAAACACATTTGCATCAAAGAAACACAAATCAAATCAAAGGAAAAATCAAATCCTTGTTACATATGATAATGGTCATTTTGCACTTTTATAAAATGTTGCCCACTTTGCACCCCTGGTTTGGAAGATTCTTAAACCAAAACCCCTCACTTCTTTCCACCTCATCCAAGTCCATGTCAAGATGAACTTTTTTGGTGTTGATCATTAGGGTTGACTCTGCTTAGGCTGACCAGTATAAAGATGCCAAAAAATTGCACACCACCACCATCACTCTACTCCATTTAATATTCAAATCAACTTCACCAAAAATAATTTCAAAATTTGAACAAAATGTTCATGCGGCCATTTCATCGAGCACTTGGCAGGCAACATTTTGCAAATGACATACATTCTTTTATCCATCAGTTTTTAGACTAAACCCCTTTCAAACTTTGTTGATCATTGCTCCTCTATGACCTCTGCATCAACACCAGTACTTGCCTTTGATGATTAAAGTGTGGAGAGAGCAAAACAATGCCATGCCGTGCACATGCCGGCCCTCATGCCACCCAAACTCTCTGGTCCTCTCCTCTCTTCACCACCTTGTCCTGGAGAATCTCCTAGCAATGCTGATCATCACGGTGCACAGCTGGAGCTCACGCGAGGCTGGCATTGGCCGAGCCAGAGCGTGCCCAGCACGCCCAGTACATGCCAGCTGCGCGGTGAGCGCGCACTGGACGCGCCAGAGCCGCCACTCGACCTGTCGCCTCCGTCCTTCCCTGCATCCCTATCTCTGCATCGAGCATCGCCTCCATCTCCTCTAGCTCCTAGACACGCTCAAGTGCACGCAGAGGCAACGTCGCCGTCGTCCTCGTCGGAGTTTGCCCGCCAGTACTGTGGCACTTATTGCAAACGCCCAAGCGATCCTGTCACTCCTTTGCAGCGCTAGCTAGACGTTGAGCATCGCCATGATGCCGCCTACATCATGCCGTCCTCGCCTTGGCCTTTCGAGCACCGGAGACGCCGCGCCATGCTCGACCCTCCTCAGCACCCTCGGCACCCCCTCCATTCTATAAATAGAGCAGCCCCGCACCCCAACTCTTCACACTCACAACTTCTCCTCCCTTCCCTGCTTCTCCTCGACCAAGTCCCACACTCAATCGTCGCCGGAGCAGCCCCAATTCGTCGCCGGAGCCCGCCAGTACACGGAGATCGCCGTCGTCGATTGGAGCTTCCCCGAGCGCCGCCACCTGTACCAGTCGACTCGCCGTCCTCGCCAACGTCACCGCGCACCTCGCCGTCGACCGCCGGAGCCCCGGTATGCTCTCCGACACCCCCACCCTCGCCGCCAGAGCCACGGCCTCTCGTCGGAGACGACAATGCTCGTGCGTCGTCGATCTCCTTTCTAATCCAACGCCCCACGATCGCCATACCGTTTCGCGCGTTAAGCGCCGCTGACGGGTGGAGCCCACCGTCAGACGGCCTGCTCGTGCCAGACGTGACGTGGGCCGGCCCAACTCTTTTTCGCCTGGCAGCCCAGCTTCGTTTCCCGCCTAAGCCCATTGATTTGAATTCGAATTATTCAATTAAACCAAATTCCCCTGCAGATGCTTTGCTAAAACTTAAATAGTTTAAAATTGGCTAAACCAAATTTTGTGAAATTTATATATTTGGAAAGCTTGGAAAAAGATCTAAACAACCCCACTGGTCTCACACTCAGACTCAGTGTAGAATTCAAATAGCAAAAATAACAAGGGAGGGCCTTTTCAAACTTCAAACTTTATTTAAAATTTAACCATAATTGTTTTTTAGTTGATTCCAACTCTCATAAATCATAATTGACATACTCTAATTGTTTCTGCAAAAAGATAGCATAGTTGTTGGTATGATCATGGACTAGAGCAACATAATGGCTATGTGGCCATTTCTAGTCCATTTAACTCATCTAAATAAATTTATCTAAATAGTATGAGAGCTACTCTCTCATTTAAATCTTAATCCTAAGTAATTCAATAAGAGGAAATGACCTTAGTCTAATGAACCACATATTTTATTACTTAGTGATATTAAATCATTACCATGCTAGTATTAAAATGCATGAGGTATAGCACCTCATTTAAAATCATACTCTCAAATAATAGATATGAAGTGTTGACCTTGGTCAACATATATTCATACCTTATTATTATTTGAAGAGATTAAATCTTAATAAGATTTAACGAGAGGAAATTATTTTCTCCAAAGAATTAAATAGCAAACTAAAGAAATAATTGTAATGAGAGGAAATTATTTTTCTTTAAAAGAAAACAAAGTCAAATCACCATGCTATGAATGATGTGATGCTAGAATAAGCTTGTGTGAACCTTTGGTGTGTTTTAGCCTAGCATGTAAGTTTTGTGTGGTGATTGTATACCTCGTATTCGTGTATAGACGCTAGTACCGAGGAGTACCAGGAGGAGGAAGTCTACTCTCAGGAGGAGGAAGAGAACTTTGATCACTACCCCACCCAAGGCAAGCTAATATTCTTGCAAGCCACCCTAATGCAAAGCTCCACAAGGGCAAGGCACCATTAAATATTACTTTATGTTTAATGATCCTATCCTATGTTTTTACCTTGCAATTATTTTTGCTTTGTATTTCAAAGTTTACTTTTTGATTCATGATTCACTTTGTCTAGAATAGCACAAGAGCATCAAATTCAGCCTAGAGCAAGAAAAGCTAGATAGCACCCCTCATGACAAGTCGCTATTGCTAAATAAATAAAATTGACTACTCTAGATGGGAACATGTGAAATGAAATGTCTTTCAAAGATTTTGAAGGTGAATGTGACATGAATGACTTGGTGAATTTTGATGAAAACTGATGATTGGGTTCGGATGCGATACCCTTCCAATTATACAAGTACCCCACAATACCTGATTATGGGTAGGGCTTAACTAGAAGCTTATGTAGTTTAGTATGGGTTCCCTCTAACAAGCATCATAGGGGTTATGTCGAGGCTGCCTCCGTTAAAAGTGAAATGATGTGAAAATGAGGTGAATGTACGACCCAAGCCTCGTGCGGTTCCCGGTTGACGGTTTGTTTTCACCGGGAGGCCAAGCTCATGCGGAGAGGTGCCTATACTAGGGTATATAAGTGAAAGGTTATGGTTGATGATCCGCGTACTGAGTTACGATGATTCGAGGTTATCCTCGACGGATGTAATCAAAAGTTGTGGCACAAGAGTACAACCTCTGCAGAGTGTTAAACCTATTCGAATAGCCGTGTCCACGGTTACGAACGATTGGAAAGGCCATATTGTTCTGTTGTCAGAACTTTGTCTTAAAAAGGAATGTTGAATTGAAAGGTGAATTGACTGGAATCACAACTGAGTTGTGGGAATGACACTAATGTTCCCACTTGAGTTAGTCTAGCAAAATGAGGAGTCTTTACTAAATGTTTATGAACTAAACTTGGCTTTATGCAAATAAACCTAGAGCTTAGCACCCTTTATTAAAATTGATAAATAATTACATTAGTATTAGTTTGCGAGTACTTTAAAGTACTCATGGCTGTGTCCCTGGCTATTCAAATGCCAGACTATGAAGAGGAGCAGCAGTATCAGGATGACGGACAATAGGACGTCTACGATAACTAGGAGCATCTTCTAACGTCAAGCGTTGCCTGTGGAATAGATAGTTCACTACTACTACGCTTTCGCTACTTGTTATGTTTGTTGATCATGTAGATCAACTATTTGTGTAATATTGGATCATGTGATCTATTGGTGTAAGACGATTATGTGTTGTAATAAATGATGACTCTATGCTACTTAACTATTATGTCTCGCAAAAACAATTATCCTGGGATTGCGAGGTATGGCATAATAGGCATCTTGACTTGAAAAATTCGGGTGTTGACAAGTTGGTATCAGAGCCATTATTTGACCTTAGGAGAACCTAGTTAGAATGGACGTTTAAAAAACTTAGTTTCGAGTCAATGAAGTGAATAGTTATGAAAACATATTCACCCTCTTACCCTTAAGATGTTTTTCAAAACAATAAGTTCATGCTCTTCTTTATAAGTTAGTTAAAATTTTGAACATTTGCACTTCTCTAACTTACTCATCCAATTCCTCTACAGATGGAGCAGTTCACTCAGACCCAGTTTTACCAATTGGGAAACGGAGGAGGCCTTGTGTTTGAGAAGGACCTGACGGAGCTAGCTCTGTTTCTCGGACGCCCGTTCCCGGAGTTCTTCGGGGGTCAAGTCAACGACCAGCCCGGAGGGCAGCTGCAGTGGGTCATCATCGTTGACCTACGTGGGAAGCTGGAGCCTCCCATGACGGAGAGGATCTAGTTCTCCTTGAGGGAGAACAACTGGGCGCACGGACTCGCTCGCGCCATGCAGGAAGCACTTGCCCGTCTATGCGGGCAGAACCTGCCCCGGATTCGGGGAAGTCGCTTCTTCCACCTTGCGAGGCACGACTCCATGGGAGCACCGATGGACCTTTCACCTCACCCCGAGGTGAAGCACCATGTGGAGCATCTCGACTTCATGTTGTGCGAGGCACGCATGGAGCTAGACAACTCCCACGCATACGCCAACCACACCTACCTCCAGCAAGCTCAGCAGACTGAGACCATCCAGCTCCTTGCCAATGAGCGCAAGACTCTTCGCCACCAGAACGCGAAGAAGGACTACACCATCTCCCGCCTCCGCGCCAAGATCGCCTCACTGAAGGAGACCATCCAGGAACAGGAAGACCAGCTCAAGGACCTGGAGGGAGAAGGCGAAGGAGAAGACATCCAAGGAGATGGATACTCCTACGTGAGCAACGACGATGACTACGAGGAGGAAGAAGATGAAGACCTGGCTTTCCACCCCGACGTGGATGGCCATGAGTACCTGGAAGCCGGGATGGATGATTCCTTCCCGATCAATGTTGATGAAGAGTAGTTCACATGAGCACTTTGAGTAGGTGTGAGTTGTATCGGTCCCTTGTATCGTAGAACGGTGAAATGGTTCTTCAAACCATCCGGTGTGTTAGTTGTAATGTGTGCTCCTTGAATGAATAAAAGTGTGTTTATTTTCATCATATCAAGAACTCAAGTTTTAAACTTTGAACTTTACCCAAAATAAGACATAGAAATTTCCCTCTCGTCTCATGATCTATCTCAATGTTTAGATGGCCCCGCCAACTCGCGGCACCAATCAGGATGCGATGATGCAGATGTTGCAGATGATGATGGCAGATAGAGAGGCTGAAAGAGCTGAAAGGCAAGCCAATATCGCTACACTGCAACAGATCGCTCAGAACAACCAAGGCCATGGAAACCATGATCACCCGGGATCCAAGCTAAAGAACTTCCAGAACACTAACCCACCTGTGTTCAGCAAGACTGAAGAGCCCCTTGATGCTGATGATTGGCTCCAAACCATGGAGAACAATCTTGAAGTTGCCGGAGTGGAAGCCAATGATAAGGTGATGTTTGCTACGCACTACTTGGCAGGACCTGCACGAGCCTGGTGGACGAGTGCCCGTGCATTGAATGTCGGACAGATGATGACCTGGGCAGATTTCAAGCTCAAGTTCAGCAAGTATCACGTGCCACCGGGTCTGATCAAGAAGATGAGGGACGAGTTCAGGGAACTCAAGCAGGGCAGAATGATCGTGGTGGAATACCGCGACAGATTCCTCACTCTGTCAAGGTACGCCCCGGATGAGACCGACACCACCGAGAAGAGGAAGGAGAGATTCTTGGACGGACTGCACGATGAGATGCAGACTGTGCTGGTCAACATTCCTTTTGCTGATCTTGAAGCCCTAGTTGACTCCGACATCCAGATGGAGGGCAAACTGAACCAAGCCAGCGAGAACCGCAAGCGCCGCATGATGCACCAGAGTGAGCCTAGCAATACCCCAAGGTATCGCCCCAGCTCAAGCAGAGGGTTTTCCCCAAGAAACAACAAGCCCCAGATGCAGATGTCACGTCCGGGTTTTCAGAACCGGAGTGGAGGACACCTTAGGCCAGGAGGCCACCACAACAACAACAACAACCCCCACCATGCCAACACCAACCACTTCAACCGCGCCCCGATGAGAGCCCCCGGCAACAGCAACCCCAATAGCTCCAACACTGCTCCGAGGACTGGGAGCAACGCTATCCCCGTCACCCCCAAGGACAAGTCCACCATCACCTGCTATGAATGCGGAGTTGTGGGACACTACTCCAACGAGTGCCCCAAGAGGATTGCCAAGACTGCCCCCAACACCGCTGCACCTACTCAGCAGCAACGCCGTGTCTCCACCGGCAGAAAGTTCACCCCAACAACCCCAACAACCGCAGCGGCCGCCTCTTTCACATGAGTGCGGAAGAAGCCCAGGAAGCGCCAGATGTCGTGCTGGGTATGTTCTCTGTTAATTGAGTACTGCAAGAGTGTTGTTTGATTCTGGAGCATCGCATTCGTTTGTTACTGAAGATTTTGCATGCACTAGTAAGATTCAACCCATCAGTTTGAAGCATGTCATGATAGTTCAAATACCTGGTTCAACTACAAAAGCTAGAAAAAATTGCAAAGATGTACCCATCAGAATTCATGAAATAGATTTTTATGCAAATTTGATTGTTCTGGGAGCAAAAGGTTTGGAAGTAGTACTGGGTATGGATTGGATGTCCAAACATCATGGACTGATTGATTGTGCCAAGAAGGCCATCACCATGACTAGTAGCACATGAGTGTTAGTAGAACACATATCTGAAAGACTGCCCAGAAAGTTTACCTGCAACCAGAGTTTAGCCAAACCCAACTTGGATCAGATCAGGGTCGTCTGTAGATGCCCTGATGTGTTTCCGGATGATCTACCCGGTATGCCCCCAGATCGGGATATCGAGTTTATCATTGAGTTAATCCCTGGAACAGGACCCATATCCCAGAGAGCTTATAGCATGAACCCGGCAGAATTAGTGGAGTTGAAGAAGCAACTGGATGATATGCTAGCCAAAGGTTTGATCCAACCAAGTGCATCACCCTGGAGGTCGCCAGTTTTGTTTGTGGATAAGAAGGATGGTGCCAACCGTTTATGTACGGATTACCGTAAGCTTAACGATGTCACCATCAAGAACAAATACCCCTTGCCAAAGATAGAAGACCTGTTTGACCAGCTGACCGGTGCCAAAGTGTTCTCTAAGATTGATCTTAGGACTGGTTACCATCAACTGAAGATTCGTGCAACGGATATCCCCAACACTGCCTTCACCACCAGATATGGGTTGTATGAGTACAATGTCATGTCATTTGGATTGACCAATGCCCCCGCTTACTTCATGAACCTCATGAATAAGATCTTCATGAACTTCTTGGACAAGTTTGTCGTTGTTTTCATCGATGACATCCTAATCTACTCCAAGTCCGAGGAAGAACATGAGCAACACCTGGAGATCATCCTAGAAACCCTTAGACAAGCACCGAGCTTGTATGCCAAGTTCAGCAAATGTGAGTTTTGGTTGAAGGAAGTAGGATTCCTGGGACACATCTTGTCTGTAGGAGGAATTGCCGTTGATCCTGCAAAGATCAAGACCGTTGCAGAATGGACTGCCCCAACCACTCAGACTGAAGTCTGTGCATTTCTCGGATTAGCCGGATACTACCGCAGATTTGTTGAAGGATTCTCAAGCATAGCAAGACCAATGACTCAACTGTTGAAGAAGGACAAGAGGTTTGAATGGACTGACAAATGTGAAGAGAGCTTCCAGAAGCTCAAGACAAGGTTAACCACAGCCCCAATATTGATCATGTCGGACATCACCAAGCCATTTGACGTGTACTGTGACGCCTCCAAGATTGGTCTTGGATGTGTGTTGATGCAAGAAGGCAAGGTGATATCATACCTGTCGAGGCAACTGAAGCAACATGAGCAGAATTACCCAACCCATGACATAGAACTTGCAGCAGTGGTGTTAGCCCTGAAAGTTTGGCGTCATTACCTCATGGGTAATCGATGCGAGATTTATTCGGATCACAAGAGCTTGAAGTATATCTTCACCCAGAAGGAGCTGAACATGAGGCAAAGAAGATGGTTAGAGTTAATTAAGGATTACGATATGGAAATTCACTACCACCCCGGCAAGGCCAATGTGGTAGCGGATGCGTTGAGTAGACTGCCGTGTCAGTTGAACTCCATGATCGCAGAAGAGCAACCGAGTTTGCATCAAGAATTTGAGCAGTTTAGAATGGAGCTAGTTAGTGAAGGATTCCTAGCAAGCATTGAACTCCAACCTACCTTGATTAGTCAGATAAAGGAAGCTCAGAAGGGAAATGCTAGTATTGACGGAATCAAGAGCCAAATAGCTGCAGGAAAGGCACCAGTATTCACCGAAGATGAAGAAGGAGTGCTTTGGTACAATGGACGCCTATGTGTGCCGTCAGATTCAGAGTTGAAGCAAGTTATCCTGAAGGAAGCCCATGACACCCTTTACTCCATTCATCCCGGAGGAACCAAGATGTATCAAGATTTGAAGGAACAATTTTGGTGGCATGGAATGAAGAGAGAAATCGGAAGCTACATCGCCAAGTGTGATATCTGTCAAAGAGTCAAAGCAGAACATCAACAACCTGCAGGATTGCTGCAGCCACTACAGATTCCCGAATGGAAGTGGGATTCGGTAGGAATGGACTTCATCACCGGATTGCCCAAATCTAGTAAAGGAAATGATTCCATTTGGGTAGTGGTCGATAGATTGACCAAGGTCGCTCATTTCATCCCCGTCAAGACCACCTACCAAGGACCAAAGCTAGCTGAGTTGTATATCTCACGGATAGTCAACCTGCACGGAACTCCGAAGTCAATCGTGTCAGATAGAGGATCCCAACTCACCTCAAGATTCTGGCAGAAAGTTGTTGCCTGCCAAAACTCACCGGCGAGCAGTGGTTAAGCAACACGAAGAGCCGGGAGGCTCCCACGACCGCTTAGTGGGCCCTGGCGCCTCGCGTCGTCCCGCAAAGTCCTAGCACACGTCCAGGCGGTTGCAAGGGCGTGCCACCTGACCTAGACCTGGTCAGGAAGGTGTTGGATTGCTTCGACTAGTCTCCTGCATGGTAGACACGTAAACATTAAATACGAGCCCGATCGGCTCTCAGGTTGCCCTGTGGATCGGCTCAAAGAGCCGATCGCCCCATGATTCGCGTTGGATTTACGATGACATGGGGATCCTGCTTGATCAAAACAAAGCTGAACCAATCTACGACAGTTTAGGGTTTTCACCGCATAACCGGAACATCCTACGCGTAGCTGGGCCTAACAGATACGAAAGATGATGGAAACTACTCCTAAAAGAGGCCTAAAAACCAACATTAAGTCAATTCCCGGAACATCCCTTGTAGGAACAGTAAAACAACACCTAACGCACTACCGGATCATCCAACCCCAGCATAAGGCCTAATCATGCAGATATTAAACTAATCCTTGAAGAACAAGGAGCATCTATAACAGATCGGATCTACTAAGTAACGAACAAGCAAGGTGCTGCCCTTACACCTGGATAGGTGCAAGGACAGCTAGATATCGAAGGACAGCATTGCTAAGCAAATATGTGTAAGAAAAGCATCAATGCAAGCCCCAAAACATCTACGATAAATAGTGCTACTCGCCATCAACAATGCTTCAAAGCACGAGTAACACAAGGTAATCGAATAAACGTGTATCGCCTAGATCGCAAGATGCGATCTAGGCAAGCATGATGCTTACCCGGAAGAAACCCTCGAAATAAGGGGTGGCGATGCGCCTGGTTTGTGTTTCTTGTGAACGTGATTGTCCTCGATTTCAATAACCCTAAGTACATATTTATAGTCCAAGGGACTTTCTAATCCGGAAGCACACCTAACCGTGTACGAGCCAAACTCTATCTTTAATTCTAAAAAACGACCTAATAATATACAGATACACGGGCAACTTAGCCCAAAGTCTCGTGCGAGGCCGCTTCAGATATTCTCCACGTGCATCTTCCTCAAGCCCATCTTCATCACGGCCCAACTCCCATGCAGTCAAATTCTGGCGATAACACATGCCCCCCTGGTTTTGGCAATAGTAATTCCAAAACCACTCTGTTTTTCCTTTTCTTCGTCGTGTCAAATCGGGGCAGAACAGAACCGCCACGGTATCCCTTCATCATGATGCCTTGCCTTCTCAACTTCTGCGCGATTGACAGCTTTGGCACCGTATCCTTGAAAACTGCTCAAGCATTAAATTTCCACTATACCCCCTCTATTTAACCGCATCGAGTAGTTTGCTTCTTCATCCTCTTGCTCCACACTAGTCACCGAAAAACCCTCCTCCAACATGGACTCATCCTCCTCCTCTGCTGCATCGGCTCTCTCCTTCCAATCTTCCTCTTCAGATGAGCTGATGCCAGGGCCCGGCCAATGGTATGAGCCGGAGTGGGACTTCGACTATGTGCCAGATGGCCCACCCGAGGCCCTCGTCGGGTCAGATGGCGACTTGCCCCTGACCGATGGGGAGGACGACCTCCGGTTCCTCATCGACGGGGAACTGGTGGCGGAGAGCGAGGATGACCTCCTCTCCTGGGGTAGCTTCACCCCCTCCGACGAAGAGGAAGAAGAGGAGGATGAGGAGGACGACGTCTCCTCCAACGAGGAAGAAGAGGAGGGCAACACCTCCTCCGACGAGCCGCCGGCGAAGCGCTTCCGCGGCTGGGCCTGGTCGGATGACGACGAAGACGACGATGATGAGGAGGAAGAAGCCCCCATTGAGGGCTACGGCAGTAGCGACGAGGAGCCCGCCAGCAGCAGCACCGGCGGCGGCTACAGCGGTGACGACGAGGACAGCGACGGTCCTTAGAGTAGGGACCTTTTAGCATAGGACTAGTGGTACCTCCTTTTGTTCTTCCTCCCTTGAGCAATCGGCTTTCTCTTTGTAAGAAATCCCTTTCTAATGAAGAAAATATTCCCCAATTAATTTTGCTTTCTTGTTAATTTTTTGCCGATTGTCCAACGAAGTCGCTGTTCAAAGAGCCGATGGCAAGGCATCGGCCTACACTACAAACGCGATTTGAGGCCAAACAGCTGCCTATTCACACGGTCAAACAGGTCCAGTCCATGTCCAAACTATCCTCCAACCTTAAACGCGCAGATTCAAATCCTCAGCAAATCCACTGGGAGATTCATCTCAGATATCATGGTCTCTAGTCTGAAAATGATCTGTTAACCCGCTCAATTGAGCTTGTTCCTCTAGAGTCGATAGCAATGTATCGGCTTTTATTATTCTGAAGTCGATGTCCGTGCATCGGCTGTACTAGTATACTGTTGTCTTCGCACATTTTCTCAAGTCGATGTTTGTGCATCGGCTGTGACTTGTATGTACACATTTTTCTTTTTACTGGCCGATTTAAAATCGGCCCCCATACCTCACTGCCCATTATCCCACATGCTTGGGAAATACTTCTTGAGATGCTGGCCATTGACAGCCACTGGGAACTTCACACCATCCAACTGCTCGAGCATGTATGCATTTCCCTTTAAAACTTGGACGACTTTGTACGGGCCATGCCAATTTGGAGACCATTTACCATACACTTTATCCTTCGTCCCCAACGGCAATACAGCTTCCCATACCAGATCACCAACTTGGAACTCTTTTGGCTTCACCTTCTTATTATATGCACGAGCCACCTTGGCTTTATTCTCCTTGATTTTCTCAAGTGACCATAGTCTAAGTTCCGTTGCGTCCTCAATGTTGTCGCTCATCAGGGCTGCATATTCTTCAGCAGTTAAATCATTCTGAAACGTGATCCGTCTTGACCCAACTTTGATTTCCCAGGGTAACACAGCTTCTTGTCCATAGACCAGCTGGTATGGCGAGGTTTTTATTGCTCCATGACACGACATGCGGTAAGCCCACAAAGCCTCCGACAACACCTCATGCCATCGTCTAGGGTGCTCGTCGATTTTCCTCTTAATCAGCTTGATCAAGCTCTTGTTGGACGCTTCAGCCTGCCCATTTGCTTGAGCATAATATGGAGACGATCGGATCAACTTGATCCCCATGTCATCGCAGAACTTCTTCATCTCCTTCGACACGAAGACCGAACCTCCATCGGTCGTAATAGTCTGGGGAATCCCGAATCTATGAATGACATGTTCCAACACGAAACTGATAACATCTTTCGATGCTACTGACTTCATAGGGATGGCCTCCACCCATTTAGTGAAGTAATCTGTAATGGCCAGAACCCATTCATGGCCTTTGCTCGATGCAGGATGAATTTTGCCGATCATATCCATGCCCCAACCTCGGAATGGCCAAGGTTTGACAATAGGATTCATTGCTGATGCGGGTACCATCTGAATGCTCCCAAACTTCTGATATGCTTGACACCCTCTATAATACTGGAAACAATCTTCAAGCATGGTAGGCCAATAAAATCCCGATCTTCTGATCAGCCACTTCATCTTATGAGCCGATTGGTGAGTTCCACAGGCACCTTCATGCACCTCGTGTAAGAGCCGATTGGACTCGGCTGGTCCCAAACATTTGAGAAGTAAACCTTCCAACGTCCTGTAGAACATGTCATCGCCAATCAGTACGTACTTCATGGCCCTATATCTTATCCGTTTAGGTGCCCCCCGAGCCGAATCTTTCAAGTAATTGAAAATATCAGCTCTCCAATCATCGGGTTCCATGAACTGCACCTCAAAATCGGCTCCATCTGCTACGTCCTTGTATCCTGACGCCGTTTGTGCGAGATCGTTCGCCTCGGTATTTTGCGACCTTGGGATCCAATGGAAGTTTATATATCTGAACCGTGTCATCAGCTCACGGCATTGTATCCATAATGGAAAGAGCGATTCGCTCTCACACTTGTACTCTTCCGTGAGTTGAGAAATCACCAATTTGGAGTCTCCAAAGATCTCAACCGCTTCCGCCCCAGCGTCCAGTAGCAACTCCATTCCCTTGCACATCGCTTCATACTCAGCAACATTGTTGGTGCAAGGGGTAGCTATCCTGATGGAGAAGGAAAATGTTGCCCCCCGAGGCGAAACGAGTAGCACGCCGATGCCGCAACCATCCTCACGGACCGATCCATCGAAGAACATGGCCCATGCACGCACAGATAGTGCGGCTACGTCCGTGTTTATTCGTTCAGCGATAAGATCGGCCAACGCTTGTCCCTTGACTGCTTTCGCAGGTCAATACCGGATATCAAATTCCGATAACGCAAACATCCATTTGCCGAGTCGGCCTTTCAGTACAGGAGCCGACAACATGTGCTTGATGACATCCGATTTGCATATGATGATGATTTCTGCCGACAGACAAGATGTGCTGGATCTTGGTGCAGGTGAAAAATAGACAGAGGCACAACTTTTCAATTTCAGGGTACCTTGTTTCTGCATCCAACATCCTTCTGCTGAGGTAGAAAACCACTTTTTCCAGACCATCATAAACCTGCACCACCACTGATGCGATGGAGGTGTCAGCCACTGATAAGTAAATGTAGAACGGCCTGTCCTGCTGCGGCGGAACTAACACAGGTGGCTTCGTTAGGTATTCCTTAATATCGTCAAATGCTTGTTGTTGCTCTGCCCCCCAGCGAAACTTCTCATCAGACTTGATTTTAACCAATCCCATGAACGGCTCGATTCGTCCTGACAAGTTAGAGATGAACCTTCTGACGAAATTAATTTTGCCGATGAGACATTGGAGCTCCTTCTTCGTGGTGGGTGGCTTCATCGTTCGCACTGCCTCTTGACTTTTCAGGCCGATCTCAATTCCACGTTCATGAACCAAGAAACCCGAGAACTGACCGGCCGTCACACCAAAGGCACACTTCTTTGGATTCATTCTTAGTCCGAACTTCCTAGTTCGGTCCAGGACGTGTCGCAAATCCTCCAAGTGTCCATCTATCGAAACAGACTTGACCACCACATCATCGATGTAAATTTCCACCAATTTGCCGATTAAATCATGAAAGATGTAATTCATGGCTCTTTGGTACGTTGCGCCAGCATTCTTCAGCCCAAAAGTCATGACTACATATTCAAACAAGCCCACCGAGCCTGGCACTCTGAATGCAGTCTTGTGTATATCTTCTGGAGCCATAAAAATTTGGTTGTAGCCGGCATTGCCATCCATGAAACTTAAAATTTTATGACCAGTAGCTGCATTGATCAATGTCTCCGCCACTGGCATTGGATATTCATCCTTTGGAGTGGCACTGTTGAGGTTCCGAAAATCTATGGCGACGCGCCATCGGCCATCCTTTTTCTCCACAGGTACGACATTGGAAATCCATTCAGCGTACCCGCATGTCCTGATGAACCCGGCGTCCAACATCTTCTGGATCTCCTTCTTGACTTCCACCAAGATTTCGGCCTTCATCTGTCGTGCTCGCTGCTGGAACGGCCGAAATCCTTTCTTCAGGGGGAGCCGATGATCAATGATGCTCCTGTCTAACCTAGGCATCTCCGTATAATCCCATGCAAAACAATCTGGGTACTCTTTTAACAAGGCTATCATCAGGCCCCTGAGATGTGGATCTAACTTTTTGCTGATAAATGTTGGTCGTGGCTTATCCCCAGGACCAATGTCAATCTCTTCCAGCTCATCAGCTGATGTAAACCCATACCCCAGCTTTCCATCGCCTGCTAGATCAATGCTGAACACAGGCAAAGTGTATGTTGAGGATAATTTTGGCCGATTGCTAGAATCGGCCTCCTTTTTCATTGCTATGCTTGATGAGGGTTTACAACTTCTTGGCGCTTCACTATGGCTACGTGACATGATCGAGGGGAGATTCTTGCTTTTTATTTTTTGGGGCCGATCGCAGGGATCGGCCTTGCCACGTACACCTACTGATTTAGATCTTGTTACTCTGTCGGGCTGGTGGATAAGACCAGCCTCACCCCGTTTTTTGAAGCTTCGATGCGCTCACAGCCGTCCAAACTGATTCCAGAGAGCGGCTCTTGGTCGTTTGCATCCCAAATATTCATGGCAGCTAGTGAGATTTCGATTGAGTCATCTGCCTGAACCACCTCCACATCATCTCCATCCCACTGTATGATGCATTGGTGCATTGTTGATGGAATGCAACAGTTAGCGTGAATCCAATCCCTTCCAAGCAGGACAGCATAATTGCTCTTGCTGTCGACGATGAAGAACGAGGTAGGTATGGTTTTTCGGCCTACGGTCAGATCTACATTCAGAACACCTTTTGCTTCGATGCTTGGCCGTTGAAATCGCTTAACGTGACGTTGGTCTTGATCAGATCGTCATTGGAGTGTCCCAAACGTCGTAGCATGGAATACGGCATTATGTTGACTGCCGCTCCCGTGTCAGCCAACATCTTGCTGACAGGCTGCCCATCGATATAACCTTTTAGGTATAGAGCTTTCAAATGCTTGTAGCTCCTTTCTCGTGGCTTCTCAAAGATCACTGGCCGTGGACCGCAGTCGAATTGAGCCACCGATACTTCCTCGTCTTTTGGAGCACAAAACTCTGACGGGAGTATAAACACCATGTTTGTATCAGCCGATGCCTCTGCATCGGCTTTTGTCTGTTTAGGGCGCCACACTTTCTTTAGCGGGCGCGCCTCTGTCTCCAGCGTTTGCTGAATTTTCACGGCCAGATCGGGCCGTGCCTTCCTCAACGTGTATAGGTACTGAGCCTCGGCTTCCTCCAGGTTTCGTAGCCGTTGCACCCTACGCTTCTGAGAATGGCTGAGTCCATCAGGGCACCACCTTGGCCGGTGGTACCTATCTTCTTCTTCATCTGACTCCTCAAAGTCTTCATCTTGAGATGACTCAGCTCGTTTGTCCTGAGGTGGGAGAGGCCCTAGACGCTTGAACAATGAAACTTCATTTGTTCCCTTCCTCTGCTGTCTACATTCTGGGCAGTTCTCGATTGTAGGCAATCGGCTCATTCCTGAGTCCCAGCAGTGTTTAAAGAAAGGACAGTTCCAATGCTTATCCAAGTCTTCTTGCTCTCTTGATTTCCCTCTAGCGTGACGCTCGTACCCTTCATTGTCTCTATCGTATCGACGATACCTCCTGTCATCTGCATCAGACCGACGATATCTTTTGTCATCCACGTCGTAGTGCCGACGTCGGTCATACTGCTGCTCATATTTGTTAAGGAGATGCGCGGAGAGTGGTCGTTGATACCGCACACTTCTCACTTCTTCTTCTGTCAGGTACCGTCTGTTATCATTTTGGGGCCGGTCGCGTGGATCGGCCTCCTCTTTCTCCTTGTCACGGGAGTGACTGATTTCTTCTTTATCTTTGCCATGGCGGGTCCCAAGCCCTGCCATGTTGACACCAAAAGAGAAACCTGGCTCGCGTCTTAGGGAGTGACTGAGATCCACCATGTTGACGCCAGGAAACGGATGTGTGTCTACTTTCATAGCAAATTGTCCGAAGATTAATCGGCCTGACTCTATCGCTATTTGAATCTGTGCGCGCAACACTTTGCAATCGTTGGTGGCGTGGGTGAACGTGTGATGCCATTTGCAGTATGGCCTACCGTTCATCTCTTGCGACGTAGGAATCTTGTGGCCTTCGGGTAACTTCAGCTGTTTCTCCTTCAGCAGCAAATCAAAAATTTGCTCAGTTTTGCTTAAATCGAAGTCAAACCCTTTTGGAGGCCCTGGTTGTTTCACCCATTTGCAGGACACGGAAACTGCCGTCCGAGTCCATTCAGCCACAGCGACTTCCTGATCTTCCGCAGGGCCTTCATCCTCCTCAGCATCGACTAGGCCTATCGTGCGCTTGAACTTATCTTGGTACAACTCTGGGTGGCGCTGTTCATACGACGTTAGTCTCTGGACCATGTGCGCCAACGAATGGTACTCCACTTGGAACGTCAGATCCTTGAGTGGCGCTGCGAGGCCTGCCACGGCCAGCTCGACTGCTTCTTTCTCAGATAAATGAACCGAATAACGTCGGTTCTTGACAGTTCTGAAACGTTGAATGTATTCAGACACCGTCTCTCCTCGCCTTTGCCGGACCTGCGTCAGATCGGCAATGCCCGCTTCGGTAGCTTCTGAATAATATTGTATGTGAAACTGCTCCTCCAGCTGCTTCCATGTCCGAACTGAATTTGGGGGTAGCGAGGTGTACCATCCAAAGGCTGGACCCGTGAGAGATTGGGAAAAGAACCTCACACGTAGCGGTTCTGATGCTGAAACCATGCCCAACTGTGCCAAGTATCGGCTCACGTGCTCGATGGAGCTAGATCCTTCCGATCCACTGAATTTTGTGAAGTCAGGGAGCCGATACTTAGGTGGCAGCGGGATTAGGTCATACTCATTGGGGTACAGCTTGGAATAGCCGATGGTTCTCTTCTTTGGCAGGATACCGAACTGGTCTCTCAAGATTGCGCTGATCTGATCCACAGTAGGGGCTGTAGGGGTTGAGCTTTCATGACTCGTTGCGGTGGCATATTTAGTTAGCCACGCTTGCTTCTCAGCATCTGTTCCAGAACTCCCCGCTGCTCCAGCAATCCCTCATGTCGTAACAATAGCTCCTACTCCGGCAATTCCTCCTGCCGAAGTTTGGATCGCGCGCGTCCAGTTGTTGCAGTCCGGCACGTATGTGCACACGTATACATGTGGGATCTCCTTGGGCGGTTCATACAAGAATTGGTAGTCGCCAGGATCACCCCCAACCTTGTAGACAACGTATGCCGGTGAACCTTGTTGCTGTGGAGCTGCCATCGCGAATGGCAGTGGTGGCCCGGTGTGGAATGATATCTCTCCCTGATGAGTCCCTAAAGCGGGTCCTGACGGAGAATACTGATGTTTCATGATTTCTTGCACCACATGAAGCGCAACTCGCTCAAGCGTATTCACCAGGCTCTCAGAATGCCGATGTAGAGAATGAGCCACAGCATAGTTAATTTCTTGGCGCAGGGCTCTGGTACGTTCCTCCGAAGGGAGAGACAGATCTAAACCCTCAAACGCGCCTTCGGGTGTAAATCCTTTAAACCTGATGCCGTGCGAACGGGTCTTCTCAAAAGAGCCGATGAGATCGGCTTCAAAGATGGCCTTGAGCTCATCGTATTTCTTCTTATGCTCTGCAGGTAGATCCTCGTACTTGATCAGTTCGTCCGACATCTTGGCTGCCGACGTTGACGGGGTTGTTGTAGAAAGTGTCCCACCGGGCGTGCCACAATGTGTTGCCTGCCAAAACTCACCGGCGAGCAGTGGTTAAGCAACACGAAGAGCCGGGAGGCTCCCACGACCGCTTAGTGGGCCCTGGCGCCTCGCGTCGTCCCGCAAAGTCCTAGCACACGTCCAGGCGGTTGCAAGGGCGTGCCACCCGACCTAGACCTGGTCGAGAAGGTGTTGGATTGCTTCGACTAGTCTCCCGCATGGTAGACACGTAAACATTAAATACGAGCCCGATCGGCTCTCAGAGTTGCCCTGTGGATCGGCTCAAAGAGCCGATCGCCCCATGATTCGCGTTGGATTTACGATGACATGGGGATCCTGCTTGATCAAAACAAAGCTGAACCAATCTACGACAGTTTAGGGTTTTCACCGCATAACCGGAACATCCTACGCGTAGCTGGGCCTAACAGATACGAAAGATGATGGAAACTACTCCTAAAAGAGGCCTAAAAACCAACATTAAGTCAATTCCCGGAACATCCCTTGTAGGAACAGTAAAACAACACCTACGCACTACCGGATCATCCAACCCCAGCATAAGGCCTAATCATGCAGATATTAAACTAATCCTTGAAGAACAAGGAGCATCTATAACAGATCGGATCTACTAAGTAACGAACAAGCAAGGTGCTGCCCTTACACCTGGATAGGTGCAAGGACAGCTAGATATCGAAGGACAGCATTGCTAAGCAAATATGTGTAAGAAAAGCATCAATGCAAGCCCCATGTCGATAAATAGTGCTACTCGCCATCAACAATGCTTCAGCACGAGTAACACAAGGTAATCGAATAAACGTGTACTGCCTAGATCGCAAGATGCGATCTAGGCAGCATGATGCTTACCCGGAAGAAACCCTCGAAATAAGGGGTGGCGATGCGCCTGGTTTGTGTTTGTTGTGAACGTGATTGTCCTCGATTTCAATAACCCTAAGTACATATTTATAGTCCAAGGGACTTTCTAATCCGGAAGCACACCTAACCGTGTACGAGCCAAACTCTATCTTTAATTCTAAAAAACGACCTAATAATATACAGATACACGGGCAACTTAGCCCAAAGTCTCGTGCGAGGCCGCTTCAGATATTCTCCACGTGCATCTTCCTCAAGCCCATCTTCATCACGGCCCAACTCCCATACAGTCAAATTCTGGCGATAACAAAAGTACATGAAGGACTAGGAACCCGGCTGAATTTCAGCACCGCATATCACCCGCAGACTGATGGACAGACTGAAAGAGTCAATCAGATACTTGAGGACATGTTGATAGCATGTGTGCTTGAGTATGGATCCAAGTGGGAAGACTGTCTGCCTTACGCAGAATTTTCGTACAACAACAGCTATCAAGCCAGTTTGCAAATGGCCCCCTTTGAAGCGTTGTACGGAAGGAAGTGCCGTACCCCTCTGAATTGGTCGGAAGTCGGAGAGAGCCAAGTGTTTGGACCAGATATTCTCCGAGAAGCTGAAGAGAAGGTGCACAAGATTCACGAGTACCTCAAGACAGCTCAATCAAGCAGAAGAGCTACGCTGACAAGAGACGCCGAGAGATGACCTTCGAGATCGGAGACTTTGTGTATCTCAAAGTATCCCCCCTTAAAGGAACGTAGAGATTCCAGCTTAGAGGAAAGCTTGCACCCCGATATGTTGGACCCTTCAAAGTCCTGAGTCGCCGAGGAGAAGTGTCTTATCAACTGGAATTAATGGAAGAAATGCCAGCGGTACACAATGTGTTTCACATCTCATTACTCCGGAAATGCTTGGAGGTGCCAGAGAAGACTGAGGTTTTCAAGAACATCGATCACCGAGCTGTGGATATCAACTCAGACTTGACCTATCGCGAAGTACCTATTCGTATCTTAGAAGAGGCTTTCAGAACCACCCGCACCCGGAGTATCAAGTTTCTGAAGATCCAATGGAGTAACCATACCGAAGAAGAAGCCACTTGGGAGAGAGAAGACTTCATGAGGACTGAATACCCAGATCTCTTTAGTACCTAGTTTTCTTTAAGATCTCGGGACTAGATCTTTTGTAAGGGGGAAGGGTTTGTAACATCCCAAGTTTCAACATAATAAAGAGAAGGGAATTTCAAATACTCAAAATTCACAATTAACAAAAACTTTTATTATGCATATAGTGCTACATATAGTGTCATGCTTTCTTGTGTGCTTGTACCATGATGAGTGTTGATGTGTCATTCTAATATGCTTAAACCCTAGTACATGATCTTAGAACCTCAAATAGATAGAAATAAAATAAATGGAAAAAGGCAAATATCACTCACATACACATTTGGTCAAATTTGCAAATCATCAACCAAGGCCACAATTACTTGTACCAATGATTGTGAAACACTAATATATCAATAAGAAACACATTTGCATCAAAGAAACACAAATCAAATCAAAGGAAAAATCAAATCCTTGTTACATATGATAATGGTCATTTTGCACTTTTATAAAATGTTGCCCACTTTGCACCCCTGGTTTGGAAGATTCTTAAACCAAAACCCCTCACTTCTTTCCACCTCATCCAAGTCCATGTCAAGATGAACTTTTTTGGTGTTGATCATTAGGGTTGACTCTGCTTAGGCTGACCAGTATAAAGATGCCAAGTGGCAACTATGAGACAAAGAGAAGATCACCTCAATTTTGAAATCTTGCAAACCAACACCAAATTGCACACCACCACCATCACTCTACTCCATTTAATATTCAAATCAACTTCACCAAAAAGAATTTCAAAATTTGAACAAAATGTTCATGCAGCCATTTCATCGAGCACTTGGCAGTTAACATTTTGCAAAAGACATACATTCTTTTATCCATAAGTTTTTAGACTAAACCCCTTTCAAACTTTGTTGATCATTGCTCCTCTATGACCTCTGCATCAACACCAGTACTTGCCTTTTATGATTAAAGTGTGGAGAGAGCAAAACAATGCCATGCCGTGCACATGCCGGCCCTCGTGCCACCCAAACTCTCTGGTCCTCTCCTCTCTTCACCACCTTGTCCTGGAGAATCTCCTAGCAATGCTGATCATCACGATGCACAGCTGGAGCTCACGCGAGGCTTGCATTGGCCGAGCCAGAGCGTGCCCAGCACGCCCAGTACATGCCAGCTGCGTGGTGAGCGCACACTGGACGCGCCAGAGCTGCCACTCGACCCGTCGCCTCCGTCCTTCCCTGCATCCCTATCTCTGCATCGAGCATCGCCTCCATCTCCTCTAGCTCCTAGACACGCTCAAGTGCACGCAGAGGCAACGTCGCCGTCGTCCTCGTCGGAGTTTTCCCGCCAGTACCGTGGCACTTATTGCAAACGCCCGAGCGATCCTGTCACTCCTTTGCAGCGCTAGCTAGACGTTGAGCATCGCCATGATGCCGCCTACATCACGCCGTCCTCGCCTTGGCCTTTCTAGCACCGGAGACGCCGCGCCATGCTCGACCCTCCTCAGCACCCGCAACACCCCTCCATTCTATAAATAGATCAGCCCCGCACCCCAACTCTTCACACTCACAGCTTCTCCTCCCTTCCCTGCTTCTCCTCGACCAAGTCCCACACTCAATCATCGCCTACACGGAGATCGCCGTCGTCGATTGGAGCTTCCCTGAGCGCTGCCACCTGTACCAGTCGACTCGCCGTCCTCGCCAACGTCACCGCGCACCTCGCCGTCGACCGCCGGAGCCCCGGTATGCTCTCCGACCCCCCACCCTTGCCGCCAGAGCCACGGCCTCTCGTCGGAGACGACGATGCTCGTGCGCCGTCGATCTCCTTTCTAATCTAACGCCCCACGATCGCCATACCGTTTCGTGCGTTAAGCGCCACTGACGGGTGGAGCCCACCGTCAGACGGCTTGCTCGCGCCAGACGCGACGTGGGCTGGCCCAACTCTTTTTCGCCTGGCAGCCCAGCTTCGTTTCCCGCCTAAGCCCATTGATTTGAATTCGAATTATTCAATTAAACCAAATTCTCCTGTAGATGCTTTGCTAAAACTTAAATAGTTTCAAATTGGCTAAACCAAATTTTGTGAAATTTATATATTTGGAAAGCTTGGAAAAAGATCTAAACAACCCCACTGGTCTCACACTCAGATTCAGTGTAGAATTCAAATAGCAAAAATAACAAGGCAGGGCCTTTTCAAACTTCAAACTTTATTTAAAATTTAACCATAATTGATTTTGAGTTGATTCCAACTCTCATAAATCACAATTGAGATACTATAATTGTTTCTGCAAAAAGATAGCATAGTTGTTGGTATGATCATGGACTAGAGCAACATAATGGCTATGTGGCCATTTCTAGTCCATTTAACTCATCTAAATAAGTTTATCTAAATAGTATGAGAGCTACTCTCTCATTTCAATCTTAATCCTAAGTAATTCAATAAGAGGTAATGACCTTAGTCTAATGAACCTCATATTTTATTACTTAGTGATATTAAATCATTACCATGCTAGTATTAAAATGCATGAGGTATAGCACCTCATTTAAAATCATACTCTCAAATAATAGATATGAAGTGTTGACCTTGGTCAACATATATTCATACCTTATAATTATTTGAAGAGAAAGATTTAATCAGAGGAAATTATTTTCTCCAAAGAATTAAATAGCAAACCAAAGAAATAATTTTAATGAGTGGAAATTATTTTTCTTTAAAAGAAAACAAAGTCAAATCACCATGCTACGAATGATGTGATGCTAGAATAAGATTTTTTAAACCTTTGGTGTGTTTTAGCCTAGCATGTAAGTTTTGTGTGGTGATTGTATACCTCGTATTCGTGTATAGATGCTAGTACCGAGGAGTACCAGGAGGAGGAAGTCTACTCTCAGGAGGAGGAAGAGAACTTTGATCACTACCCCACTCAAGGCAAGCTAATATTCTTGCAAGCCACCCTAATGCAAAGCTCCACAAGAGCAAGGCACCATTACATATTACTTTATGTTTAATGATCCTATCCTATGTTTTTACCTTGCAATTATTTTTGCTTTGTATTTCAAAGTTTACTTTTTGATTCATGATTCACTTGGTCTAGAATAGCACAAGAGCATCAAATTCAGCCTAGAGCAAGCAAAGCTAGATAGCACCCCTCATGACTAGTTGCTATTGCTAAATAAATAAAATTGACTACTCTAGATGGGAACATGTGAAATGAAATGTCTTTGAAAGATTTTGAAGGTGAATGTGACATGAATGACTTGGTGAATTTTGATGAAATTTTATGATTGGGTTCGGATGCGATACCCTTCCAATTATACAAGTACCCCCACAATACCTGATTATGGGTAGGGCTTAACTAGAAGCTTGTGTAGTTTAGTATGGGTTCCCTCTAACAAGCATCATAGGGGTTATGCCGAGGCTGCCTCCGTTAAAAGTGAAATGATGTGAAAATGAGGTGAATGTACGACCCAAGCCCTGTGCAGTTCCCGGGTTGACGGTTTGTCTTCACCGGGAGGCCAAGCTCATGGGGAGAGGTGCCTATACTAGGGTATATAAGTGAAAGGTTATGGTTGATGATCCGCGTATTGAGTTACGATGATTCGGGGTTATCCTCGACGGATGTAATCAAAAGTTGTGGCACAAGAGTACAACCTCTACAGAGTGTTAAACCTATTCGAATAGCCGTGTCCACGGTTACAGACGATTGGAAAGGCCATACTGTTCCGTTGTCAGAACTTTGTCTTAAAAAGGAATGTTGAATTGAAAGGTGAATTGACTGGAATCACAACTGAGTTGTGGGAATGACACTAATGTTCCCACTTGAGTTAGTCTAGCAAAATGAGGAGTCTTTACTAAATGTTTATGAACTAAACTTGGCTTTATGAAAATAAACCTAGAGCTTAGCACCCTTTATTAAAATTGATAAATAATTACATTAGTATTAGTTTGCGAGTACTTTAAAGTACTCATGGCTGTGTCCCTGGCTATTCAAATGCCAGACTATGAAGAGGAGCAGCAGTATCAGGATGACGGACAACAGGACGTCTACGATAACTAGGAGCATCTTCTAACGTCAAGTGTTGCCTGTGGAATAGATAGTTCACTACTACTACGCTTCCTCTACTTGTTATGTTTGTTGATCATGTAGATCAACTATTTGTGTAATATTGGATCATGTGATCTATTGTTGTAAGACGATTATGTGTTGTAATAAATGATGACTCTATGCTACTTAACTATTATGTCTCGCAAAAACAATTATCCTGGGATTGCGAGGTATGGCATAATAGGCATCTGGACTTAAAAAATCCGGGTGTTGACATTCGTGCATGCCTCCCTCTCCTTCCTCGCGCGTCCATGGGATGTCTTCATGTCCAGCTCCATGTCCAACTGTTCTCCTCCTCCCGCGGCGGTGCACCGCCGCCGGCGATGGCTTTTGCGTGGAGGGGCTTTTGCGATGGCGATGCTGCGGGAGGATCAGGGGAGGAGGAGGAGGCGGGTGACAAGGTTCTAACTTGTCAATGCCTACAGATTGTAGTCTTGGGTTTCGCGGAAGTAGAGGGCAAGTAGATCTCGAAGGTTTCAGCCGAAAAGGTGCTCGACTGCTAAAAAGTAGGGTTGATTTGACAATGAGATTGATCCTTTCTTTGTCCCTCGACTCCCCCTTATATAGGAGGCGGAGCCGAGGGTTTCGTATTACACAAGTTACAAAACGCCGGGAGACTCTTTGAGTTCGTCCCGTGAAGTTACAAGTCTCTTTATTCCTAATCTATCTCTACTTACAATAGTCGATGCTTTAGTGGGCTTCCGGGCTTCATGAACTTCGGGTTCGTGGGCCTTCAGTAAACTCCGGGTACCTTCTTCGGCAGGCCCATCCGGGATGCCTATGTCAGTAGCCCCCGAGATTTTGCTTGAATAGTAGAGTCGAGTAAAATCTGCATCGTACAATTCATCCATAAACTCTTTGAGTTATACAAACAATTTATTCGAGACATATATATTGTACATGGATAATGGTAGACGGGGCTGGTTCATCTGACGGATCAGGTACCAGTTAACTGCTCTCGTGGCAAACCCGCAAAAACCTACTTCAAGGTCAAGTCCCTGGACATGACCTCGGAATACTGGCGTAATTCGACATGTGCCGCTTTAGGACTTAATCATGAATCGAATCCCAGTCATATTTATAAAATCCACAGCGCGTTCGCTAGGAATATTTCTTCGCATCTGTTGATACGGAAAAAAGTAGTAGAGCGCATTCGGGTGCGATACTACGCCACACAGGACAGCACCCAGGGTCTTACCTTCGTAAAGCTTTACGGCATCTAGAGGTTTTACCGTGGTAGACACGCTCTAGGAATATATTGTTGAGTACCTTTATTGGCTGTTGGAATAGCCAATTTTGTCGAGTCATATAATGATAATATCTTGATTCTCCCGATGGGAGTACACGACGAGTTATATGTAACTCGAAAATACACGACGACAATCTTTATCCTTGTATTTTGTCTGCTAATCTCTTCCTCTGCATATTCTATCGGGTGCGCGACCAGCGCTCCCGATGGGAGTAGCCCCCGAGGCTACAATCGAGTATTTATACTGAAGGAGATATGCCCTAGAGGCAATAATAAAGTGGTTATTATTTATATCTTTATGTTTATGATAAATGTTTATATATCATGCTATAATTGTATTAACCGAAACATTAGTACATGTGTGATATGTAGACAAACAAGAAGTCCCTAGTATGCCTCTTAAACTAGCTTGTTGATTAATGGATGATTAGTTTCATAATCATGAACATTGGATGTTATTAATAACAAGGTTATGTCATTGTATGAATGATGTAATGGACACACCCAATTAAGCGTAGCATAAGATCTCGTCATTAAGTTATTTGCTATAAGCTTTCGATACATAGTTACCTAGTCCTTATGACCATGAGATCATGTAAATCACTTATACCGGAAAGGTACTTTGATTACACCAAACACCACCGCGTAAATGGGTGGCTATAAAGGTGGGATTAAGTATCCGGAAAGTATGAGTTGAGGCATATGGATCAACGATGGGATTTGTCCATCCCGATGACGGATAGATATACTCGGGCCCTCTCGGTGGAATGTCGTCTAATGTCTTGCAAGCATATGAATGACTTCATAAGAGACCACATACCATGGTACGAGTAAAGAGTACTTGTCGAGAGACGAGGTTGAACAAGGTATAGAGTGATACCGAAGATCAAACCTCGGACAAGTAAAATATCGCGAGACAAAGGGAATTGGTATTATATGTGAATGGTTCATTCGATCACTAAAGTCATCGTTGAATATGTGGGAGCCATTATGGATCTCCCGGATCCCGCTATTGGTTATTGGTCGGAGTGAGTACTCAACCATGTCCGCATAGTTCACGAACCGTAGGGTGACACACTTAAAGTTGGATGTTGAAATGGTAGTACTTGAATATGGAATGGAGTTCGAATATTTGTTCGGAGTCCCGGATGAGATCCCGGACATCACGAGGAGTTCCGGAATGGTCCGGAGAATAAGATTCATATATAGGATGTCATTTTATGTGAATTAAAATGTCGCGGAAGGTTCAATGGAAGGTTCTAGAAGGTTCTAGAAAAGTCCGGAAGAAACCACCAATGAAGGTGGAGTCCACATGGGACTCCACCTCCATGGCCGGCCAACCCTAGTGGGGGAGGAGTCCCAAGTGGACTCCCCCTTAGGGGGCCGGCCACCCCCCCATATGGGAGGTGGAACTCCCACCTTTGGTGGGAGTCCTAGCTTGGCTAGGTTTCCCCCTCTTATGGAAGGTTTTTGGTTCGGGTCTTATTCGAAGACTTGGACACCAACACTTGGGGATCCACCTATATAATGAGGGGCCAAGGGAGGGGGCCGGCCACCCCAAGACCACAAGCTGGCCGCCCCCTTGAAGTGGCCGGCCACCCCCTCCCAAACCCTAGCCGCCCCCCTCTCCTCCATATCTCCCGCGTAGCTTAGCGAAGCTCCGCCGGACTTCTCCACCACCACCGACACCACGCCGTCGTGCTGTCGGATTCAAGAGGAGCTACTACTTCCGCTGCCCGCTGGAACGGGAGGTGGACGTCGTATTCATCAACAACCGAACGTGTGACCGAGTACGGAGGTGCTGCCCGTTCGTGGCGCCGGAACCGATCGTGATCAAGATCTTCTACGCGCTTTTGCAAGCGGCAAGTGATCGTCTACCGCAGCAACAAGAGCCTCCTCTTGTAGGCTTTGGAATCTCTTCAAGGGTGAGACTCGATACCCCCTCGTTGCTACCGTCTTCTAGATTGCATCTTGGCTTGGATTGCGTGTTCGCGGTAGGAAATTTTTTGTTTTCTATGCAACGTTATCCTACAGTGGTATCAGAGCCGTGTATATGCATAGATGGTTGCACGAGTAGAACACAATGGTTTGTGGGCGTTGATGCTCTTGTTATCTTTAGTTTGAGTACTTTGCATCTTTGTGGCATAGTGGGATGAAGCGGCTCGGACTAACTTTACATGACCGCGTTCATGAGACTTGTTCCTCGTTCGACATGCAACTTGTATTGCATAAGAGGCTTTGCGGGTGTCTCGTCTCTCCTACTATAGTGAAGATTCAATTTACTCTTCTATTGAAAACATTAGTATCAACGTTGTGGTTCATGTTCGTAGGTAGATTAGATCTCTCTCGAAAACCCTAAACCACGTAAAATATGCAAACCAAATTAGAGACGTCTAACTTGTTTTTGCAGGGTTTGGTGATGTGATATGGCCATAATGTGATGATGAATATGTATGAGATGAACATTATTGTATTGTGGCAACCGGCAGGAGCCTTATGGTTGTCTTTAAATTTCATGTTGAGTAGTATTTCAAAGTAGTTGTAATAGTTGCTACATGGAGGACAATCATGAAGACGGCGCCATTGACCTTGACGCTACGCCGACGATGATGGAGATCATGCCCGAAGATGATGGAGATCATGTTCGTGCTTTGGAGATGTAGATCAAAGGCGCAAAGACAAAAGGGCCATATCATATCACATATGAACTGCATGTGATGTTAATCCTTTTATGCATCTTATTTTGCTTAGATCGCGACGGTAGCATTATAAGATGATCCCTCATTAAAATCTCAAGATAATAAAGTGTTCATCCTTAGTAGCACCGTTACCAAGTCTTGTCGTTTCGAAGCATCTCGTGATGATCGGGTGTGATAGATTCAATAAGTACATACAACGGGTGCAAGACAGTTTTGCACATGCGGATACTAAGGTGGCCTTGACGAGCCTAGCATGTACGTACATGGTCTCGGAACACGTGATACCGAAAGGTAGAGCATGAATCATATGGTTGATATGATGAACACTTTGAGTGTTCGCCATTGAAATCACACCTTTTCTCGTGATGATCGGGTTTAGGTGCGGTGGATTTGGTTCGTGTGATCACTAAGACAATGCGAGGGATATTGTTTTGAGTGGGAGTTCACTTAGGTTTTTAATTATGTTGAATTAAAATTTGAACTCAATTTGTCATAAACTTAGTCTAAACTATTGCAAATATATGTTGTAGAGATGACGTCCCCAATCAATTTTAATCAGTTCCTAGAGAAAGAGAAACTTAAGAGCAACGGTAGCAACTTCACCGACTGGTTCCGTCATGTGAGGATCTTCCTCTCTGGCGGAAATCTGCAATTTGTGCTTGATGCACCGCTAGGTGACCCTCCTGCAGAAACTGAAACCGATGAAGTAAAAGCTGTTTACGCGACTCGGAAAACTCGGTACTCTCAAGTTCAGTGTGCCATCCTGTGCAATCCGGAATCCGATCTTCAAAAACGTTTTGAGCACCACGATCCTCATGAGTTGATGAATGAGCTGAAAGCTATATTCGAGACTCATGCGGCCGTGGAATGCTATGAAGCATCGAAACATTTCTTCAGCTGTATGATGGAAGAAGGCAGCTCCGTTAGTGAGCACATGCTCGCCATGACCGGGCATGCGAAGAAACTCGATGACTTGGGAATAGTGATTCCTAACAGATCGGGGATTAATCGTGTCCTTCAATCATCGCCACCAAGTTACAAGAACTTTGTGATGAACTACAATATGCAGAACATGAACAAGGAGTTACATGAACTCTTTGGCATGCTAAAAGCTACTGAGATTGAGATCAAGAAAGAGCACCAAGTGTTGATGGTCAACAAAACCACCAGTTTCAAGAAACAGGGCAAGTCTAAGGGAAAATTCAAGAAGGGTGGCAAGAAAGCTGCCACGCCTCCTATGAAACCTAAGAACGGACCTAAGCCTGATGCTGAGTGCTATTACTGCAAGGAGAAGGGACACTGGAAGCGTAATTGCTCCAAGTATCTAGCTGATCTGAAGAGCGGCCTTGTCAAGAAGAAGAAAGAAGGTATATCTGATATACATGTTATAGATGTTCATTTCATCGGTTCTCGTTCTAGTACTCGGTATTTGATACCGGTTCGGTTGCTCATATTTGTAACTCGAAACAGAACTAAAGAATAAACGACAACTGCTGAAAGATGAAGTGACGATGTGCGTTGGAAACGGATCCAAGGTCAATGTGATCGCAGTCGGCACACTTCCTCTACATCTACCTTCGGGATTAGTTTTAAGCCTAAATAATTGCTATTATGTACCTGCGTTGAGCATGAACATTATATCTGGATCTTGTTTAATGCAAGACGGTTATTCATTCAAGTCTGAGAATAATGGTTGTTCTATTTTTATGAATAATATCTTTTATGGTCGAGCACCACAAAAGAATGGCTTATTTCTGTTAGATCTCGATAGTAGTGATACACATATACATAACATTGATGCTAAGCAAATTAAACTGAATGATAATTCTACTTATATGTGGCACTGTCGTCTTGGTCATATTGGAGTGAAACGCATGAAGAAACTCCATACTGATGGATTACTTGAATCACTTGACTTTGAGTCACTTGATAGATGCGAAGCATGTCTAATGGGAAAAATGACAAAGACTCCATTTTCTGGTATGATGGAGCGAGCTACTGACTTATTGGAAATCATACATACCGATGTATGTGGACCAATGAGCGTAGCATCGCGCGGTGGTTATCGTTATGTTCTAACCTTCACAAGATGATCTGAGTAGATATGGGTATATCTATTTCATGAAACATAAATCCGAAACTTTCGAGAAGTTTAAGGAATTTCAAAGTGAAGTAGAAAATCAACGTAACAAGAAGATTAAATTTCTACGATCAGATCGTGGAGGTGAATATCTGAGTTATGAGTTTGGCATGCATTTAAAGAAATGCGGAATACTTTCACAATTGACACCGCCGGGAACACCTCAACGTAACGGTGTGTCCGAACGTCGTAATCGAACTCTCTTAGATATGGTTCGTTCTATGATGTCTCTTACCGATTTGCCGTTATCATTTTGGAGTTATGCATTAGAGACAGCCGCATTCACTTTAAATAGAGCACCATCAAAATCCGTAGAAACGACACCGTATGAATTATGGTTTAATAAGAAACCTAAGCTGTCGTTCCTGAAAGTTTGGGGTTGCGAAGCCTATGTAAAGAAATTACAACCGGACAAGCTAGAACCCAAAGCGGAGAAATGCGTCTTCATAGGATACCCTAAGGAAACTATAGGGTACACTTTCTATCACAGATCCGAAGGAAAAATCTTTGTTGCTAAGAACGGAACCTTTCTTGAGAAAGAATTTCTCACTAAAGAAGTGACTGGAAGAAAAGTAGAACTCGATGAGATTGATGAATCTATACTCGTTGATCAGAGTAGCGCAATACCGGAAGTTGTACCTGTACCGCCTACACCGGCAACAGAGGAAGCTAATGATAATGATCATGAAACTTCGAACGAGGAAACTATCGGACCTCGCAGATCGACAAGGGAACGTGCCACTCCTGATTGGTATGTTCCTTGTCTAAATGTCATGATTGTGGATAACAATGATGAGGACCCTGCGACGTATGAAGAAGCGATGATGAGCCCAGATTCCAACAAATGGCAAGAAGCCATGAAATCCGAAATGGGATCCATGTATGATAACAAAGTATGGACTTTGGTAGACTTACCTGATAGCCGAAAGGTTATGTCGAAAATAAATGGATCTTCAAGAGAAAAACAGATGCCGATGGTAATATTACTCGTCTATAAAGCTCGACTTGTCGCAAAGGGTTTCCGACAAATTCAAGGAGTTGACTACGATGAGACTTTCTCACCCGTAGCGAAGCTAAAATCTGTGAGGATTTTGTTAGCAATAGCTGCATTTTTCGATTATGAGATTTGGCAGATGGATGTCAAAACGGCGTTCCTTAATGGAGACATTGAGGAAGAGTTGTATATGGTACAACCCAAAGGTTTTGTCGATCCTAAAAATGCTCGACAAAGTATGCAAACTTCAGCGTTCAATCTATGGACCGAAGCAAGCATCAAGAAGTTGGAACCGACGCTTTGATAAGGTGATCAAAGACTTCGGGTTTATACAAGTGTCATGGAGAGGCCTCGTATTTACAAGAAAGTGAGTGGGAGCTCTGTAGCATTCCCGATATTATATGTAGATGACATATTATTGATCGGGAATGATATAGAACTATTAAGCAGTGTTAAAGGTTATTTGAATAATAGTTTTTCAATGAAAGACCTTGGTGAAGCATCGTATATATTAGGCATCAAGATTTGTAGAGATAGATCAAGACGCCTAATAGGGCTATCACAGAGTACATATCTGGAAAAGATTCTAAAGAAGTTTAGAATGGACGAAAGTAAGAAAGGGTTCTTACCTATGTTACCAGGCAAGGTATTGAGTAAGACTCAAGGACCGGCTACGGCAGTAAAGAAAGAGAAAGGATGAGTAATATCCCCTATGCCTCGGCAGTAGGGATCTATCATGTATGCCATGCTATGTACTAGACCGGATATAGCACATGCTCGTTAGTTTGACTAGCAGATATCAAAGTGATCCAGGAATGGAACACTCGGACAGCGGTCAAGAATATCCTAAAGTACTTGAAAAGAACTAAGGATATGTTTCTTTGTTATGGAGGTGACCAAGAGCTCGTTGTAAACGGTTACACCGATGCAAGTTGGAACACTGATCCTGATGACTCTAAGTCACAATCTGGGTACGTGTTTATATTGAATGGTGCTGCAAGTAAGCCGGGCAAGCTCGAAGCAAGTGCACGGTGGCGAAGTCTTCAACAGAATCGGAGTACATAGCGGCTTCGCAGGCTTCATCGAAGCGGTATGGATGAAGAGGTTCATTGTAGAGCTCGGTGTGGTTCCTAGTGCATTGGACCCATTAATCATTTACTCGTGATAACATGGGTGCCATCGCCAATGCACAAGAGCCAAGGTCACACAAGAGGCTGAAGCATATCAAGCTGCGTTACCACTCGATTCGCGAGTACATCGAAGATGGAGAAGTAAAGATTTGCAAAGTACACACCGATCCGAATGTAGCAGATCCGTTGACTAAAGCTCTCCCTAGGGCAAAGCATGACCAACACCGAATGCCATGGGTGTTAGGTATATTACAATGTAATCTAGATTATTGACTCTAGTGCAAGTGGGAGACTCGAAGGAGATATGCCCTAGAGGCAATAATAAAGTGGTTATTATTTATATCTTTATGTTTATGATAAATTTTTATATATCATGCTATAATTGTATTAACCGAAACATTAGTACATGTGTGATATGTAGACAAACAAGAAGTCCCTAGTATGCCTCTTAAATTAGCTTGTTGATTAATGGATGATTAGTTTCATAATCATGAACATCGGATGTTATTAATAACAAGGTTATGTCATTGTATGAATGATGTAATGGACACACCCAATTAAGCGTAGCATAAGATCTCGTCATTAAGTTATTTTCTATAAGCTTTCGATACATAGTTACCTAGTCCTTATGACCATGAGATCATGTAAATCACTTATACCGGAAAGGTACTTTGATTACACAAAACACCACTGCGTAAATGGGTGGCTATAAAGGTGGGATTAAGTATCCGGAAAGTATGAGTTGAGGCATATGGATCAACAGTGGGATTTGTCCATCCCGATGACGGATAGATATACTCTGGGCCCTCTCGGTGGAATGTCGTCTAATGTCTTGCAACCATATGAATGAGTTCATAAGAGACCACATACCAAGGTACGAGTAAAGAGTACTTCTCAGGAGACGAGGTTGAACAAGGTATAGAGTGATACCGAAGATCAAACCTCGGACAAGTAAAATATCGCGAGACAAAGGGAATTGGTATTATATGTGAATGGTTCATTCGATCACTAAAGTCATCGTTGAATATGTGGGAGCCATTATGGATCTCCGGATCCCGCTATTGGTTATTGGTCGGAGTGAGTACTCAACCATGTCCGCATAGTTCACGAACCGTAGGGTGACACACTTAAAGTTGGATGTTGAAATGGTAGTACTTGAATATGGAATGGAGTTCGAATATTTGTTCGGAGTCCCGGATGAGATCCCGGACATCACGAGGAGTTCCTGAATGGTCCGGAGAATAAGATTCATATATAGGATGTCATTTTATGTGAATTAAAATGTCGCGGATGGTTCTATGGATGGTTCTAGAAGGTTCTAGAAAAGTCCGGAAGAAACCACCAAGGAAGGAAGGTTTCCCCCTCTTATGGAAGGTTTTTGGTTCGGGTCTTATTCGAAGACTTGGACACCAACACTTGGGGATCCACCTATATAATGAGGGGCCAAGGGAGGGGGCCGGCCACCCCAAGACCACAAGCTGGCCGCCCCCCTTGAAGTGGCCGGCCACCCCCTCCCAAACCCTAGCCGCCCTCCTCTCCTCCATATCTCCCGCGTAGCTTAGCGAAGCTCCGCCGGACTTCTCCACCACCACCGACACCACGCCGTCGTGCTATCGGATTCAAGAGGAGCTAATACTTCCGCTGCCCGCTGGAACGGGAGGTGGACGTCGTCTTCATCAACAACCGAACGTGTGACCGAGTACGGAGGTGCTGCCCGTTCGTGGCGCCGGAACCGATCGTGATCAAGATCTTCTACGCGCTTTTGCAAACGGCAAGTGATCGTCTACCGCAGCAACAAGAGCCTCCTCTTGTAGGCTTTGGAATCTCTTCAAGGGTGAGACTCGATACCCCCTCGTTGCTACCGTCTTCTAGATTGCATCTTGGCTTGGATTGCGTGTTCGCGGTAGGAAATTTTTTGTTTTCTACGCAACGTTATCCTACATATACTTGGCTGTAGGCTCAACTTGTATTGTTTCTTCACTCTATATTTTAAAATCACGACTTCTGTTCCCCCTTTATCTTATCGGGTGCGCGACCAGCGCTCCCGATGGGAGTAGCCCCCGAGGCTAGAGTCGAGTATTGATACTAGGCTGTAGACTCAACTTTCGTCTCCTTTGAACAACCCTATAGTTATGTCCTTCATATTATCCTCTTATCAGAAGTACGAATACTACTTCTGATAAGAGTAGCTCCCGAGCATTTGAACAAATACTTTTATTTGATCAAAGGCTCCCGAAATTATTTTGTTTGGACCATTGACATTTCTCTGTCGCTATTTTTTCAAAGAAGGTCAGTCGAAATTTTCCTTATGGCGACGTCAGCGCTGACGATGGCCACGAACTTTGTATTGGGAAGGTGTGAGTTCTGTCATTTCACTAATCCGTGGGTCCAAAATCCTGCGCCGTTGACACGTCGCGCAAGTGGGGGGCACACGTCTTCCGCATTTTCCGGCACGCGCGTTGTAACGCCTATCCAGTAACTTCGCAGTGAAAAGACTATTGTACCCCTATCGAAACGCGTAGGGCGTAAGATCTATTTTCCTTTCATCCAACGGCGCGACGGATCGGTGGCTCGCTATAAAGCTGCCCCTTCATCCTCATTCTCCCCCTTCGCTGCGTTGTTCACCTCTCTCTCTCTCCCTCCCTCTCTCTCTCTCTCTCTCTCTCTCTCTCTCTCTCCAGTTCCGCCATTGCCATCCCCAAGCTCTTCACTCTCGCGCTTCCAATCATCTTCTTCCCCCACCAAAGCTCGTTTTCATGCCTCCGCGCACGAAGCTGACCAAGCACATCGCTCCCGGAACCAACGCGCCGATGGACAAGGTGGAGATCTATGGGTGGGAAAGATCCAAAATCTCCAACCAAGATCAGAAGACCCTCAAGAAGCTAGGCCTGATGAAGAAGGACTCGCTGATCTTCCCTGGCGATGAAAGCTTCCCGAGCCCTCCGATTGGATACCCGGGTAACTTTCATCGACCACCTCATTCACGGCCTTTCCACCCCCATCCACGAGTGTCTTCGTGGACTTGTTTTTGTTTACGGGGTTCAGCTGCATCAGCTGACCCCTAACTCCATCCTCCACATCTCGATTTTTATCACTTTGTGCGAGTGCTTCCTCGGGACCCATCCTCATTGGGGCATGTGGGAACGCATTTTCTATCTCCGGCGCAACAACTCTCGCAACATCGTCTACAATGTGAGCGGCGTTTGCATCTGCGTCCGACCCGATGTTGACTACTTCGACGTCAAATTCCCCGACTCCGTCCAAGGGTGACGCAGGAGGTGGTTATACATCCGAGAGGAATACATCAAGGACCAGGAGTACTACATCGCTCCTTTTGATGGTGCCGCGGAAATCCTCAGGCGCCGATCCTGGGATGCTGAGGCTTCTGCCGAAGAAAAAACAGCCACAGACGCTCTGATGAAGCGCATCCATCAGCTCCAGAACACCCACGGTGAAGAACTATCGGGTGTTCAAATCACTGCTTATTTCCTTAGGATTAGGGAGTAGCCTCCGCAGGCTCGCAAAAACCCCCTTTGGATGTATGCTGGCGAAAAAGACGTTGATCGCGTGTCCAAGGATCTTTCTGTGAAGGACTTGGAGAGGCTCATTCGACGCTTTTCTTCGTTAAGCAAGAAACACGAGGTTCCAACCTCTTGTCGTGTGGAGCCATACAGTGGCAACCACGCCCTTCCCGAAGTAAGTAGCTTTTCTTTCGAGTTGTGTTGCTATTTTTCGACTGCGTCCTCATTTCCTTATATTTACCTTGGTTTTACCTTTTCATCCGACAGAACCACCAAATTCTATCGTCTCTTCCTCCCCTCCCTGAAGGTGGAGAGGTGGATGAGCAAACCATTGTTAATGACGAGTCGCAAGAATCCTCTCGTCCTGAGAGTGAAGTCGCGGGATCTCACAAATCAGCGGCTTCCTCCGAAAAAGAAACCGAATCAAAGGCTTCTGAATCCGTCCGCTCCGACTCTCCTCCTCTCGCCGTTTCTCCAAGGAACAAGAGGAAAAAGGATGAAGTCGAAAGCAGCTCCAAGCCCACTGAACCAGCTGCCGAAGAAATGTCACCCGAAGAAGAGGGTACCTTCAACCCTTATGATGATGCAGGCTCCGTTAGCTCTTAAGTTTCTTTGTTGTTATTTGTTGCGTAACTCTTGTTTGTTCGGCCTGCTCATTTTTCTATGTTAACAGTGGCGAAGAGGAGGAGGAAGAAACCGCGGTTCATGGCACGGCTCCAACAAGCACGTCGAACACCGTCGTTCTTTCTGAAGCACGCCGCGCTGCCGTGGAATCTTCGCCTCCCCCTCAACAAAACGTGGAAACATCGACTCCTATAGCCAGCCCCCGAGCCCCTTTGCCGAGGAGAGCAAGAATTGGGGCTGGCGAGAGCCACGAGATTGTTACGGGGAGTTCCTCGACTCCTTCCTTGGACGCTGTAAGTATTCTTGTTGTTTGTGATTCTCTATTTTGTTTGGCCAGTCTATCTTTGGTCGATTGTCGAGTTCGTTCTTCTTCTGACTTTGTCTCCCAATGCTTTTTATAGCCTGTGATGAAGCATCTCATCAAACTTGGCACTCAATTTATTGGGTTTCGTGACGCAGCCGAAGATTTGAGAGGTGAGTTTCGCTTTACTCTTAGCAATCCATTTTTCTCGGCAAACCTATTTTGTATTCTGATAGCGGATTCTCGCATTTCGACCTTCCTTTCAGAGGCCCTTTACAAAGCCGAAAAACGCGCTCATGCCCTGGCTATTAAGCTTGAGCAAAGCGAAAAGGCTCGCGAGAAGGCTAAACAAGATGCTGCTTCTATTGAAGATCTTCGCCAAAGGCTCCAAAATGCTGAAAACGCTCTGAGCGACAAGGTTTCTCAGCAAATTGCGCGTGAGAATGCCATCATAGATCGTTTAGAGACCCAAAACCGGCGGTTCGTTAGTAAGTTTTTGCCCTTTTATCTTTCAAGCTTCTCTGGAGTTGGTTCTCTGCATATTTTGATGAACTCGCATTTTGTTCCAGCAGGAAGAATGGGTGAGGATTTCACCTTGCATGAAGCTGAGGAGGATCGTCTTATCGACACCCTCTCCATCCTCGAGCAGCAAGGGGATATGGCGCGCACCAATATTTCCGATGCGCGAGCCGCGTTTACGTGCCTCTTCCCCCATTTCTTCCCCAAGCAGACGCAACCGCAAATTTTCTCTGAGCTTGTCAAGCGCTTCCTTCCCAAGGAAGACCTTGCATTAGCCTATCGACAAGACAATCTGAAGATTGGAGTCGAAGGTACCATTGCCTTGGTTGCTAACAGCCAGCAAGAGGTCGACTGGGCAAAGGCTAGTAACCCCGTGAAGATGAACAAGGAGAAGTGGAAGGCGTTGGTGAAGGACGCCAAGCCTCACTCGAAGAAGATCCTTGTCTTCCTCAGCCCAAAGCATGCTGCTTCCGCTAGTACCGCCAAGACGGAGGTCAAGTAGACCATCCTGTCCCTATGTTTCTTTTTTTCTTTTTCCCTTTTGTGGTTGTCGCTCTTGTTATGACTTGCGACAACCTTTATCGGTTCAATAGGAGTTGACTTTTGTAATGAACATGTAAATATCTTGATGATTAATGAAGTACCACTTGCCGAATGATTGATGTCGATATTTCCTTTTTCCAGTTGGTGTTTGATAACTATACCGCGGCTGCTAAGCCTTCTGATGCTTCGCGCGCCACCTCTTATTCGAGAGGAGTTCCTGTCAACGATTTTGCCGCTGATTCTTCATGCGCTGACCTATCTCAAGAGTTAAGTGAACTTCGACAACAGCTTCAATCAATGAAGTGACACCTGTTGTTATTATGGACCAGTCCCAAAAATCTTTGGATCGTGAACGAGCTGCGCTTCAACAGGCCCAAGAAGCTCTGAAGTTGAAAGAAACTGCTACTGCCGAAGCTTTACGCGCCACCAACCGCGAAGAATATATGCTTGACCTTTTAAACGATGCAAGTTTGGATATGGCGGGTAAGCTTTACCTCTTTACTCTCTTCCTTTTACTATCCGTATGTGTCTTTTTCACGCCTCATTGTTCCCTTTAACATGATTAGGCTCCTTCTTGGACGCTGCTGCCGAAGATCAGCGTGTTGATGCAAGATCCGAGGTTCTTGTTCGACTTGCTTTGCAAAACGATGTTGACTTGTGGTCTAACCCAGACTGCACCCGTCGAATTGTACGATTCCAAGACCGCACGGCTTCGGTTCGGGAGTATCTTGAATTCTGCACGAGCACACTGTCCATGGTTTACAATGCCATGTTTCCTCGGAATCCTCAGCCTAAAACTCTTCCTGACTTGATGAACAAATTCAAGAGTGTTCGAATCCATGGATTTGTGAAGGCTCAATTAATGGCTGGTGCTAGATTTGCTTTGATCTGGCTGAAAATTTGCCACCCGAAGCTAGACTTGGACAATGTTATCAATGTTTGCCAATCCAAGTTGAAACAGAGGAGAAAAAACGTCGACAAACTCAACGATGTTGTGACGCCTATTGCCGAGATAATGATTGAAGATCTTCTAAAGTGGGATGCCACTTTCTTCATGGAATACCATTATGCTGATGCCATGGATGCTTCTGCGGAAGGTGAAAGAATAAATATAGATGACTTCATATAGGTCTTGTCTTCTTTTTCTGCTGTCGCGTTTTATCTGAAACAAAGGAGAAATTTTGTATATTGCAAGAACCATGTATTGTATATATTGCGAGACTTTATGTAAATTTATCAGTATGACTCTCTTTGTTGTGGCTTTATTTTTTCGCGAGGCTTGTTATAAAACCAAGGCGTTGTTTTTTGCGAGTGTCGAGTATATTGGAAAAATTTCGGGTAGAAGCCCCCGGGCCTTGCTTGCAAAAGAATCATATTCCATCAATATTTTTATTTCAATCATACTATATTGCAGCTTCGCAAGCTCGCCTCATTAAAAACCTTTCAGCCCCACTCGGTGCCCTGAAAGGAAAAGAGTGCGTCTGAAAACTTGCGAGCTATTTGGATACAATGTATGTTTACAAAGATTTTCTTTGTCTTCTAGGCGTAGAACCGCCGTAGCTGCGCCACGTTTCACGGGTTCCCTTCTTCCTTGCCCGATTTTTTGTCCTTCAATCTGTAGGCTCCTCCTGGGATAACTTCTGTAACGATGTATGGACCTATCCATGGAGACTCGAATTTTTCATGACTGTCCTGAGTGAGTCGAAGAACCAAGTCGCCAACCTGAAAGGACCTTGGTCGCAAGCATCGACTATGGTATTTTTCAGATTCTGTTGATATGTGGTGACTCTCGACAGCACCTCGTCCCTGGCTTCATCGAGTGCGTCAACGTCATCTTCTAGCGCCTTCCTTGAGGTCTCTTCCTCATATTCTGCAACTCTCGGAGAATTATGCTCTATTTTTATCGGGAGCACTGCCTTCGCTCCATGGACCAGAAAGAATGGAGTTTCTTGCGTTGCTGTGTTGGGCGTTGTTCTTATGCTCCAAAGCACACTAGGCAACTCATCGACCCAAGTATGTCGAGCTTTTTCCAATGGTGTTAACAGACACTTCTTGATGCCGTTGCAGATGATGTCATTTGCTTTTTCGACTTGGCCATTGGTTTGCGGGTGCGCCACTGATGCGAAGTGAGTTTGATGCCTACGTCTTCACAATATGCCTTGAATTCTTTAGAGGTGAAGTTGCTGCCGTTGTCCATGACTATGCTGTTTGGGACGCCAAATCGAAAAACTATGCCTTTGATGAAACTCACCACTGATGCTGCATCTGCCAAAGTTACTGGTACTGCTTCGATCAATTTGGTAAACTTGTCGACAGCTACTAGCAAATATACGTACCCCCTGGCCAGGCCTTGTGTAGTTTCCCCATCATATCAAGCCCCCATTGTGCGAAGGGCCAAGATAATGGAATTGGCATCAACTCTGCTGCCGGAGAATGAGGTTTTGCCGCGAATCTCTGGCACACGTTGCACGTGCGAACTATGTCTTTCGCGTCCTCTATTGCCGTTAGCCAATAAAATCCTGCCCTAAAAACTTTGGCTGCTATTGCTCGGCTGCTTGCGTGGTGACCGCACACTCCTTCGTGCACATCTTTCAGTATGATTCATCATTCCTCGGGTGTGACGCACCTTTGCAATACTCCTGATATGCTTCATTTCTATAATTCCCCTTTTACCACGGTAAATGCCTTAGATCGTCGGATGACTCGTCTTGCCTCGACTGGATCTTCGGGTATCTCTTTTCTTGTGATGTATGCCACATAAGCCTGCATCCAAGGAACTTGTGCCATCATAACTTCATGTGGTTCTTCCTCATCCTCCGATATATTTGCCTCTGACTTCGCTGGAGCCCCCAAGTCTTTCTTGGGTTTCTCCTTTTTCTTCGGCTGCTTCGGTATTTTCTTCGGCTTGCTGGACCTCTCACTTATCTCCTCCCAAAATACGCCAGGTGGTATCAGCAGGCATTGCGACCCGATATTCGCCAAAACATTGGCTTCATCGTTGCTGAGTCTGCTGATATGGTTAACTTCACAACCGTCAAAGAGTTTTTCGAGTTCATTGTAGACTTCTTTGTATGCAATCATGCTGTCATTGACTGCGTCGCACTTGTTCATCACCTGCTGAGCTACCAACTGAGAGTCGCCAAAGATTTTAAGGCGAGTAGCATGATGACCCACAAGTATAGGGATCGCAACAGTCTTCGAGGGAAGTAAAACCCAATTTATTGATTCGACACAAGGGGAGACAAAGAATACTTGAAAGCCTTAACAGCGGAGTTGTCAATTCAGCTGCACCTGGAAACAGACTTGCTCGCAGAAGTTTATCAGTAGCAACAGTTTTATATCAGTAGCAGTAGTGAAATATCAGCAGCAGAGTAACAAAGACAGCAGTAGTGATTATAGTAAACAGCTGGATTAAAATACTGTAGGCATAGGGATGGATGACGGGCATTGCATGGATGAGAGAAACTCATGTAACAATCAAGATAGGGCATTTGCAGATAATAATAAAACGGTATCCAAGTACAAATCAATCAATAGGCATGTGTTCCATATTTAGTCTTACGTGCTCGCAATGAGAAACTTGCACAACATCTTTTGTCCTACCAGCCGGTGGCAGCCAGGTCTCTAGGGAATCTACTGGATATTAAGGTACTCCTTTTAATAGAGTACCGGAGCAAAGCATTAACACTCCATGAACACATGTGATCCTCACATCACCGCCTTCCCCTCCGGTTGTCCCAATTTCTGTCACTTTGGGGCCCCGGGTTCCAGACAGCGACATGTGTATACAACTTGCAGGTAAGATCATAAAACAATGAATATCATCATGAAACAATAACATGTTCGGATCTGAGATCATGGCACTCGGGCCCTAGTGACAAGCATTAAGCATAACAAGTTGCAACAATATCATAAAAGCACCAACAACGGATACTAGACACTATGCCCTAACAATCTTATGACTATTACATGACCAATCTCATCCAATCCCTACCATCCCCTTCAGCCTACAGCGGGGGAATTACTCACACATGGATGGGGGAAACATGGCTGGTCGATGGAGAGGCGTCGGTGGTGATGATGGCGATGATCTCCTCCACTTCCCCGTCCCGCGAGGTGCCGTAACGGAGTTTCGGTCCGAGACGGAGTTTCGCGATGGTGGCGGCGTCATCGGATGGTTTCTGGCGACTTTTACTTCTCGTCTCGCGTTTTTAGATCAAAACCCTTAAGTAGTCCAAAGGGGGCGTCAGAGGCCAGCCGAGGGGGCCACACGCTAGGGCGGCGCCCCCCCCCCCCTCCAGGCCGCGCCGTCCTAGTGTGTGGGGGCCCTGGGCCTCCCCCAGGCCTGCCCTTCTGGCTCCGTGAATCTTCTGGAAAAATAAGCCCTTCGACATAAATTCCGAGGATTTTCCTGAAAGTTGGATTTCTGCACAAAAACGAGACACCGCAGCAATTACCGCTGAAAACAGCGTTAGTCCGTGTTAGTTGTATCCAAAATACACAAATTAGAGGCAAAACAATAGCAAAAGTGTTCGGGAAAGTAGATACGTTTTGGACGTATCAACTCCCCCAAGCTTAGCTTATTGCTTGTCCTCAAGCAATTCAGTTAACAACTGAGTGCGATAAAAGAACTTTCACGAACACATTTGTTCATATGATGTAAATATTCTCATGATATGGCAAGTACTTAAGCAATTCATAATAAGATTCATGCAAATAAAATCATCTAATAGCTATGTCAATCATGGAAAAGGTACCAACAAATTAACAATAAGCATCATGAATCATGTCTATTAGCAGGATTGCAATGTTCATAAAAGGATATGATAAAGTGGTATCTCGCTTTCCCGTATTTGTACAGCAAAACATAAATGCCCGGGCACCTTTGAAGTTCATGGAAAGACTGGAAGTAGAGATTATCAAAGATAAAAGCATCAAAGTTATACCACAAATTAATCACATTTTGGGACAAGCATATTATACTAAGAATGATAGTTGTGCTCTCAAGAAAGTGCTTAAAGAAAGGATGGTGACTCAACATAAAAGTAAAAGATCGGCCCTTCGCAGAGGGAAGCAGGGATTAACATGTGCTAGAGCTTTTCGTTTTTCTAAAGACAGAAGTAAAATGGTTTTGAGAGGTGTTTGTTGTTGTCAACGAATGATAGTGGGTACTCTAACTACCTCATCAACCAGACTTTCAAGAGCGGCTCCCATGAAGGACGTTATCTCTACCATCAAGGTAGATCATCCCTCTTCTCTTTTGTTTACACATATATTTTAGTTTCATTATGGATGACACTCCCCCCAACCTTTGCTTACACAAGCCATGGCTAACCGAATCCTCGGGTGCCTTCCATCAATCTCATACCATGGAGGAGTGTCTATTTGCAATTTAAGTTGCTTACTGATAAATCAGGGCAATTCATGTGAAGAGAATTATTGATGAAAGTTAATTAATTGGGGCTGGGAACCCCGTTGCCGGCTCTTTTTGCAAAATTATTGGATAAGCGGATGTGCCACTAGTCCATTGGTGAAAGTCCGTCCGGAGTAAATGACAAGATTGAAAGATAAACACCACATACGTCCTCATGAGCTATAAAACATTAACACAAATTGAGAAGCATTTTGAAGGTTTAAAGGTAGCACATGAGAATTTACTTGGAATGGTTTGAAATGCCATGTATAGGTATTTATGGTGGACACTCTGGAATAACTTGGTTTCAGGGGTTTAGAAGCACGAGCAGCGTTCCCGCTCAGTACAAGTGAAGGCTAGCAATAGACTGGGAAGCGACAATCAAGAGAGCAATAACTATCATAATCATGCTTGCGGCAAAATAAATTAACAGAGGCATAAAAGTGATACAAGAACTCTGAGGCAAAATAAATCATCGAGGCTTGATTGACTTTTGTTCAGTCATGTGCATGCGTGAGCATGTGCCAAGTCGATTCAAGTGAATTATTCAGAGGAGGATACCACAATGTCATATCTATCTATGAATAAAGCAATACAAGCAAATATTTATGACATGCTACTCATATTAATAAATTGGAGCTAAACATGAGAGATCATGAACTGCTAGACTTTCTTAATTGACATATACCTCACATGAACCAACTAAGCATGCTCACATGGATGAGTATATGTACAAAAAAGAAAACAAATAGAGTTCATAACAGCCTCTCACCACAGTCGGATTGTCGTAGATCGTCATTATTGCCTTTCACTTGTGTAGCTTGAATAATATGGAATGAAAACCAAGCTCCAACCACCGAAGACCACTGAACTCCATAATGAACTTTACAAAACCAAAGAAGAACAACAAATATTTTTGGTGTTTTTGGGTTAGAAACAAGAACAAAAGGAAACAAGCAAACAAAGCAAAATCTTTTTTGGATTTTCTCATAGCAACCAATGATAGTAAATAAGGTAAAATAGGAACAGAGAACCAAATAAACAAATGGTGAAGAGAAACAACAGAAATATTTTTGGTCTTTTTGTGTTTTAGGAAAAAAACAAAGCAAAAACAAGAGAATGAAAACTAGAAGAAACGCAGAAAAGCAGGATGGCAGAAATCTGCCAAAACCTGACAGCAGTACAGAAATCGATTTTTACAAAAATCTTCCGTTGCTCAGTTCGAAAAGTGATCAACTAATGAAAGTTATATAACAACCTGGGGAACATGCACAAAAATTTTCAACTCAAAATAACGTTCTGGCTGTGCGCACGAATTTTTATAGTAACAGCCCAGAATCTGTTTTCAGGCAGCACTTCCCCAAATATCATCTCCCTCTTATTAGAAAACCACTTCAAGAAGCTAAACAAGTATATACAAGTATCCAGCAACCATAATATGCAAAGAATGAGTGATGCCGGTATACCTCCCCCCAAGCTTAGGCTTTAGCCTAAGTGGAGATCATTCCCAGCAAGGGTCAGGGTTCCATGCCGGCGAGTCGTACATGGCGTGATCATAATAAAGTCCTTGTGCAGAAGAATAGCGTGGAGGCTCCGTATGCCCAAAGTGTTGATGCGAAGAACTTGCTGCATCGGATGACGAGTCGAGGTGTTCCTCGGCTTCCTTCGTGCCGCCTCTTGCATGATGGCCATCTCCCTCCAAGTATGCATTCAGTTCACCTTCTGTGACTGACAAATTCTTCCTGGAATCAAAGTTAAACAGAACATGTGCAGGCAATCCTACTAGATTTTCAGTTCTCTTAGTTGTTCTCCAAGTTTTCTTATAAAATGTTATCTTGTAAGACAGGTTACTCAAGTTAGACGAATCAGAAACAAATTCATGTTTAATCATGGAGACTATGTCAAGTTTTTCTACGGAAAGCTGAATATCAAGATGGTGAGGTTCTACACCATGCATAGCTAATAAACGAGAGGCGATGGAACCTCCGCAAATTCCTCCCCTCTCACGGTTAGTAGTAAGTCTATAGGCTATCAAAGCTCCCAAGTTATAAGTCATATCACCTTGTAATGCAGCAGCTAGTAAAGCTAAATCTTGGATACATAACTTACTTGCATTCTTTCTAGCAAGAACGCACTTGGTGATGAAATAAGCAAAGTAACGAATGGCTGGGAGTTGAATACTACTGATTTTACCACCATCCTCTGAGAAGCTTCTTCCATGACAAATCATCTTATAGAGATTCAAGAGCTCTTACGGCGATCCCCTCATCTTCTCGCACGATCCCCATTGCGGCACTCTAATGGCTGCACAAAAATCATTGAAAGGCAAGTTGACAATTTTATTATAAATTTTGTACCGAACCATGGGGTTAGATTGAGACCAATTGAATTCAAAATCCTGCACTACGGACATAGTCAATTTTGCATATTGGCATGGTTCACCAACAACAAAATCATTCAATCATGCACGGAAGATTAGATCCTGAACATCTCGCAAGATTCCTGCACTTCTCATAAAATCTGTGCACGGGTAGTAAGAGGGGTATACTCCCTCCTCGCGGTTAACTCTCATGACTTGTTGCACCTCCAATTCTTGTTGATTTAGTTGATGACTATTCCACTCCATTTTCTGAAATTTTTCAACAAACAATATAAAATTTGATTTGGTGACATATAATTGAGGAAAACTACTATAGGAGCTTGCTAGAGTACTAATCATGCATTAAAACTAGTTTTTACCACTTAGAACAAGCATGCAAGCTCACTAAACATGTTACCTACAGCAGCAAAATATTCAAGATATACTCAACCAAACAAAATTCTACTTGGATAATCGGAGGAGTCACATACCGGAGAGCAAATGTACCAAATTTCATACAGAAATCTGGGCTGAGCAAAGAGATCGAGAAATCTTGAGCTCTTGAGCAGAAACGCGAGTGAGAGAAAGCTGGTGCGAGTTTTTTCGGGAGAGAGAAGAGAATGGGAGGAAGAGATGAAGTGGTGGGGCAAGGAGGGCCCCACACAACAGGGTGGCGCGCCCCCCTTGCTGGCCGCGCCGGCCTGTGGGGTGCCACCCTGGGGTGCCCCACTGGTCATCCCCAGGTGCTCCCAGGTGCGTCTTCGAAAAATAAGACCAACGGTATAATTTTTGTAAATTTTTGAAAACTTTGAAAAATGCACATTTCTAGATGTCAAAATTATTATTACTGGGCAGAAAAAGATTTTCGAACCTCTAAACAACTTAGGCACATTGCAAAACAAGTGGTACTACAGCAAGCAAAACAAGTGGAGGAAGAAAGAAATGTTGTTTAGCTCTTCTATGCATATAAAATATACTTGTTAACAAGGTTGATCAAGTCTTGCCACCAAATAATTTTACATGTCATAAGAAGAAATAAACCTCAAATCAATCATGTTACCTTATATTGTATTGATACGGATCCAATCACAATAGTTTGATATCCTTCTTTGAGATCATATATAGGACAATCAATAACTCCCACTTGGACAGTTCTTGAATTGGAAATTGTATTAACTCCACATATTTTATCAGTCTTCTTGGGAAAATAGACGGTATGTTCCTTGTCATCAACATTAAAAGTGACTTTTCCTTTATTGCAATCAATAACAGCCCCTGCAGTATTAAGAAAGGGTCTCCCAAGAATAATGGACATATTATCATCTTCAGGCATTTCCAACACAACAAAATCAGTTAATATTAAGCAGTTTTGAGTAACTTGAACAGGAACATCCTCACATACACCAACAGGAATAGCAGTAGATTTATCAGCCATTTGCAAAGATATATCAGTCGGTATCAACTTATCTAAATAAAGTCTCTTATAAAGAGAAAAAGGCATAACACTAACTCCCGCTCCCAAATCACATAGAGCAGTTCTAACATAATTATTCTTGATGGAACAAGGAATAGTTGGTCTACCTGGGTCGCCAAGCTTCTTTCGAACCTTGCCATTGAAAGAGTAATTAGCAAGCATAGTGGAAATCTCCTCATTAGGAATTTTCCTTTTGTTAGTGACAATATCTTTCATATACTTTGAATAAGGAGGCAATTTAATAGCATCAGTCAAAGGGATTTGCAGGAATAAAGGTTTCATCCAATCACAACATTTATTATAGTGTTCTTCTTCCTTTGATTTTAGTTTCTTAGCAGGAAAGGGCATTTGCTTTTGAACCCAAGGTTCTCTTTCATTACCATGTTTCTCAGCAATAAAATCTTCTTTAGTATACTTTTTATTCTTAACATGCTTTTCAGGTTCATTTTCAACCTCTTCTTTATCAGGAGCATCATTCTTATCATTATCTTTATCATGTTCATTACCACTTTCAGTTTCAGCATCATAAATAGAAATACTATTAGGATCATTAACAGGTTCAGAGGATTCTACAACATTCTTATGTTTCTTTTTCTTTTTCTTAGAAGGAGCACTAGTTTCAGTTCGTTGAGAATCTTGTTCAACTCTTTTGGGATGCCCCTCAGGATATAGAGGATCCTGAGTAGAAACACCACCTCTAGTTGTTACTTCATAAGCATGTTTTTCTTTAGAATTATTTTTTAACAAGTCATTTTGCACTTTAGTGAGTTGATCAATTTGAGTTTGAAACATATGAAAATGTTTAACAAGCATCTTAACATCATTGGAGGTTCTCTCCACAATATCATGCAATTCACTAATAGCTCGAGAATTTTCCATTAAATGATTCTCTACTCTCATATTAAAATTATTTTGCTTAACAATATAATTATCAAACTCATCTAAGAATTGTGCAGGAGGTTTTGAATACGGAATATCTTCCCTAGTAAAGCGTTGAAGAGAGTGTACCTCAATCATGGATGAAGGGGGAGTTATCTTACTTAAATCTTCTATAGGAGGTAAATTCTTCACATCTTCAGGTTTAATACCCTTCTCTTTAAGAGACTTCTTAGCTTCCCTCATATCTTCATCATTTAATTTAATCATACCCCTCTTCTTCGGTATTGGTGTCGGGGTTGGTTCAGGTGTAGTCCAATCATCATGATTCCGGCCTATTTTAGCCAATAATTCTTCAGCTTCAGTCCGGAGTTCTTTTCCTGAAAACACAACCAAGCACAACTATCCAAATATGCTCTAGACTCAATGGTTAGTCCACTATAAAATATATCAAGTAAATCATGCTTTTCCAAATCATGTCCAGTGTCGAGCTACGATAAGAGAGCAAAATCTTGCCCAAGCTTCGAGCAACTTCTCTCCATCTTCCTGGTCAAAGCTATAAATTTTCTCGCAAAGCAATATGTTGAGCACTAGCAGGAAAGTATTTCCGAAAGAAAACATCAAGTAAACCACTTGGACTATCAATAGAACCAGGAGGCAAACTATTATACCAAGTTTTAGCATCATCCTTTAATGAGAAAGGAAAAAATTTAGCAACAAAATAAGTACGCATCTTAACATCATCAGAAAACAAGCTACTCAAAGTAGAAAGCTCATTCATGTGTTCTACAGCACTTTCTTTTTCAGTACCACAAAAAGGTGTTTTCTCAACAATAGCTATATGAGATAGATCAAGAGAAAAATCATAATCCTTATCCTTAATGTTTATAGGAGATGTGGCAAATTTAGGATCAGAAGACAGTTTATATCTAACAGAATGTTGTGCAAGCAACTTTTTAATTTTTCTTGCATCAGTAGTAGCATTGCATTTATCAATAAAATCATCATCAAGTTCCACATAATCCTCATCAGGATCATCACTAGAGTATTCAACAGACTCAGGTGAATTAACAGGTGTAGCAGCATTTTCATTAGGAGTTTCAGTATTTTCAATTTGTCTAGACCTAGCAATTGTAGCATCTAGAAAAGATCCTAACAAACCACTATCATCAAGCACAGCAGAAGCATCATCAAAGTTATAAGAGGAATTTTCAGATTCAGCAGAAGTACCAGCATTTGAAGTTTGTGGTGGTGAAACAAGTTTACTTATCACAGATGGTGAATCAAGAGCAGCAGAGTGATACGTCTCCAACGTATCGATAATTTCTTGTGTTCCATGCCACATTATTGATGTTATCTACATGTTTTATGCACACTTTATGTCATATTCGTGCATTTTCTGGAACTAACCTATTAACAAGATGCCGAAGTGCCGGTTCCTGTTTTCTGCTGTTTTTGGTTTCAGAAATCCTAGTAACGAAATATTCTCGGAATCGGACGAAATCAACGCCAAAGTTCCTATTTTCATCGGAAGCATCCGGAACACCCGGGAAGGATCGGAGGGAGCCCCGGGGTCCCCACACCACACCCGGCGCGGCCAAGGGGGGCGCCCCCTAGGGTGTGGGCCCCCCTTCGACCTTCCTGCGCCGCCTCTTCGCCTATAAGAAGCCCCTGGATCAGAAAACCCTATCACCAATTGACGAAACTCCAGAAAGACTCCAGGGGCGCCGCCACCGTCACGAAACTCCAATTCGGGGGACAGAACTCTGTTCCGGCACCCTGCCGGAGCGGGGAAGTGCCCCGGAAGGCTTCTCCATCGACACCGCTGCCATCTCCATCGACACCGCTGCCATCTCCACCGCCATCTTCATCACCGCTGCTGCTCCCATGAGGAGGGAGTAGTTCTCCATCGAGGCTCGGGGCTGTACCGGTAGCTATGTGGTTAATCTCTCTTCCATGTACTTCAATACAATGATCTCATGAGCTGCTTTACATGATTGAGATCCATATGAGTTTTGTATCACAATTCATCTATGTGCTACTCTAGTGATGTTATTAAAGTAGTTCTATTCCTCCTGCACGTGTGTAAATACGACAGTGTGTGCACCGTGTTAGTACTTGGTTTGTGCTATGATCATGATCTCTTGTAGATTATGGAGTTAACTATTGCTATGATAATATTGATGTGATCTATTCCTCCTACATATGCATGAAGGTTACGGTGTGCATGCTATGCTAGTACTTGGTTTAGTAGCGTTGATCTATCTTACACTAAAGGTTACTAAAACATGAGCATTATTGTGGAGCTTGTTAACTCCGGCATTGAGGGTTCGTGTAATCCTACGCAATGTGTTCATCATCCAACAAAAGTGTAGAGTATGCATTTATCTGTTCTGTTATGTGATCAATGTTGAGAGTGTCCACTAGTGAAAGTGTAATCCCTAGGCCTTGTTCCTAAATACTGCTGAGTTACTACTGCTTGTTACTGTTTCACTGCGTTACTACTGCTGCGTTACTACTGCTACATTACTACTGCTTGTTTACTGTCCTGGGCAAAGCACTTTTCTGGTGTCATTGCCGTTGCTACTACTTATTCATACCACCTGTATTTCACTATCTCTTCGCCGAACTAGTGCACCTATTAGGTGTGTTGGGGACACAAGAGACTTCTTGCTTTGTGGTTGCAGGGTTGCATGAGAGGGATATCTTTGACCTCTTCCTCCTCGAGTTCGATAAACCTTGGGTATCCACTTAAGGGAAACTTGCTTGCTGTTCTACAAACCTCTCGCTCTTGGAGGCCCAACACTTGTCTACAAGAATAGAAGCTCCCGTAGACATCAAGCACTTTTCACGGCGCCGTTGCCGGGGAGGAAAGGTAAAAGGCTCTCATACTACGGTCCCAGGTAAAGTATTTTTCTGGCGCTGTTGTGTGTGTGCTCGAAGCTATTTCCTTTAGATCCTGCAATTGCATCTTGTTGTTTCTTGTTTACACTAGTTTGGTATAATGTACAAGAGTGAGCTTCTTATTCTATTTCCTGATTTAAAACATGGATTGTTTGATGCGAAAATTAAAAAACCTATGAAATCTTCTTTGCATGCTTGGTAGTAATATTAGTATGAACGCTTTGAACACCACTGTTGACAATAATATAGAAAGTTCTAAGCTTGGGGAAGCTGGTTTTCATGATATTTTTAGTCCCCCAAGCATTGAGGAGAAAATTTTCTTTGATGATACTTTGCCTCCTATTTGTGATGATTATAATAGTGGTCTTTTGGCGCCACCTACTATGGAGAGTAAATTTTGTTGTGATTATACTATGCCTCCTACACTTGATGAGAATAATAATGATAGCTACTTTGTTGAATTTGCTCCCACTACAACTAATAAAATTGACTATGCCTATGTGGAGAGTAATAATTTTATGCATGAGACTCATGATAAGAATGCTTTATGTGATAGTTATATTGTTGAGTTTGCTCATGTTGCTACTGAAAGTTATTATGAGAGAGGAAAATATGGTTGTAGAAGTTTTCATGTTACTAAAACACCTCTCTATGTGCTGAAATTTTTGAAGCTATACTTGTTTTATCTTCCTATGCTTGTTACTTTGCTCCTCATGAACTTGTTTATTTACAAGATTCCTATGCATAGGAAGCATGTTAGACTTAAATGTGTTTTGAATTTGCCTCTTGATGCTCTCTTTTGCTTCAAATACTATTTCTTGCGAGTGCATCATTAAAACTGCTGAGCCCATCTTAATGGCTAAAAAGAAAGAACTTCTTGGGAGATAACCCATGTGTTATTTTGCTACAGTACTTTGTTTTATATTTGTGTCTTGGAAGTTGTTTACTACTGTAGCAACCTCTCCTTATCTTAGTTTTGTGTTTTGTTGTGCCAAGTAAAGTCTTTGATAGTAAAGTAAGTACTAGATTTGGATTACTGCGCAGAAACAGATTTCTTTGCTTGTCACGAATCTGGGTCTAATTCTCTGTAGGTAACTCAGAAAATTATGCCAATTTACGTGAGTGATCCTCAGATATGTACGCAACTTTCATTCAATTTGAGCATTTTCATTTGAGCAAGTCTGGTGGCCTAATAAAATCCATCTTTACGGACTGTTCTGTTTTGACAGATTCTGCCTTTTATTTCGCATTGCCTCTTTTGCTATGTTGGATGAATTTCTTTGATCCATTAATGTCCAGTAGCTTTATGCAATGTCCAGAAGTGTTAAGAATGATTGTGTCACCTCTGAACATGTTAATTTTTATTGTCCACTAACCCTCTAATGAGTTGTTTCGAGTTTGGTGTGGAGGAAGTTTTCAAGGGTCAAGAGAGGAGGATGATATACTACGATCAAGAAGAGTGAAAAGTCTAAGCTTGGGGATGCCCCGGTGGTTCATCCCTGCATATATCAAGAAGACTCAAGCGTCTAAGCTTGGGGATGCCCAAGGCATCCCCTTCTTCATCGATAAATTATCAGGTTCCTTCTCTTGAAACTATATTTTTATTCGGTCACATCTTATGTGCTTTACTTGGAGCGTCTGTGTGCTTTTGTTTTTGTTTTTGTTTGAATAAATTGGATTACATCATGCTTGTGTGGGAGAGAGACACGCTCCGCTGGTTCATATGAACACATGTGTTCTTAGCTCATAATATTCATGGCGAAGTTTCCTCTTCGTTAAATTGTTATATGGTTGGAATTGGAAAATGATACATGTAGTAATTGCTATAATGTCTTGGGTAATGTGATACTTGGCAATTGTTGTGCTCATGTTTAAGCTCTTGCATCATATGCTTTGCACCCATTAATGAAGAAATACATAGAGCATGCTAAAATTTGGTTTGCATATTTGGTTTCTCTGAGGTCTAGACAATTTCTAGTTTTGAGTTTGAACAACAAGGAAGACGGTGTAGAGTCTTATAATGTTTTCAATATGTCTTTTATGTGAGTTTTGCTGTACCGTTCATCCTTGTGTTTGTTTCAAATAAGCCTTGCTAGCCTAAACCTTGTATCGAGAGGGAATACTTCTCATGCATCCAAAATACTTGAGCCAACCACTATGCCATTTGTGTCCACCATATCTACCTATACTACATGGTATTTTTCCGCCATTCCAAAGTAAATTGCTTGAGTGCTACCTTTAAAATTCCATCATTCACCTTTGCAATATATAGCTCATGGGACAAATAGCTTAAAAACTATTGTGGTATTGAATATGTAATTATGCACTTTTATCTCTTATTAAGTTGCTTGTTGTGCGATAACCATGTTTACTGGGGAACGCCATCAACTCGTTGTTGAATTTCATGTGAGTTGCTAAGCATGTTCGTCTTGTCTGAAGTAAGGGCGATCTACACTGAGTTGAATGGTTTGAGCATGCATATTGTGAGAGAAGAACATTGGGCCGCTAACTAAAGCCATGATTCATGGTGGAAGTTTCAGTTTTGGACAAATATCCTCAAGTCTCTAATGAGAAAAGAATTAATTGTTGTCAAATGCTTAAAGCATTAAAAGAGGAGTCCATTATCCGTTGTCTATGTTGTCCCGGTATGGATGTCTAAGTTGAGAATAATCAAAAGCGAGAAATCCAAATGCGAGCTTTCTCCTTAGACCTTTGTACAGGCGGCATAGAGGTACCCCTTTGTGAAACTTGGTTAAAGCATATGTATTGCGGTGATAATCCGGGTAGTCCAAGCTAATTAGGACAAGGTGCGGGCACTATTGGTACACTATGCATGAGGCTTGCAACTTATAAGATATAATTTACATGATGCATATGCTTTATTACTACCGTTGACAAAATTGTTTCATGTTTTCAAAATCAAAGCTCTAGCACAAATATAGCAATCGATGCTTTTCCTCTATGAGGACCATTCTTTTACTTTCAATGTTGAGTCGGTTCACCTATTTCTCTCCACCTCAAGAAGCAAACACTTGTGTGAACTGTGCATTGATTCCTACATACTTGCTTATTGCACTTATTATATTACTCTATGTTGACAATATCCATGAGATATACATGTTACAAGTTGAAAGCAACCGCTGAAACTTAATCTTCTTTTGTGTTGCTTCAATGTCTTTACTTTGAATTATTGCTTTATGAGTTAACTCTTATGCAAGACTTATTGATGCTTGTCTTGAAGTGCTATTCATGAAAAGTCTTTGCTTTATGATTCACTTGTTTACTCATGTCATACACATTGCTTTGATCGCTGCATTCTCTACATATGCTTTACAAATAGTATGATCAAGTTTATGATGGCATGTCACTCCGAAATTATCTTTGTTATCGTTTTACCTGCTCGGGACGAGCGGAACTAAGCTTGGGGATGCTGATACGTCTCCAACGTATCGATAATTTCTTGTGTTCCATGCCACATTATTGATGTTATCTACATGTTTTATGCACACTTTATGTCATATTCGTGCATTTTCTGGAACTAACCTATTAACAAGATGCCGAAGTGCCGGTTCCTGTTTTCTGCTGTTTTTGGTTTCGAAATCCTAGTAACGAAATATTCTCGGAATCGGACGAAATCAACGCCAAAGTTCCTATTTTCATCGGAAGCATCCGGAACACCCGGGAAGGATCAGAGGGGAGCCACGGGGGCCCCACACCACACCCCGGCGCGGCCAAGGGGGGGGGGCGCGCCCCCCTAGGGTGTGGGCCCCCCTTCGACCTTCTTGCGCCGCCTCTTCGCCTATAAGAAGCCCCTGGATCAGAAAACCCTATCACCAATTGACGAAACTCCAGAAAGACTCCAGGGGCGCCGCCACCGTCACGAAACTCCAATTCGGGGGACAGAACTCTGTTCCGGCACCCTGCCGGAGCGGGGAAGTGCCCCCGGAAGGCTTCTCCATCGACACCGCTGCCATCTCCATCGACACCGCTGCCATCTCCACCGCCATCTTCATCACCGCTGCTGCTCCCATGAGGAGGGAGTAGTTCTCCATCGAGGCTCGGGGCTGTACCGGTAGCTATGTGGTTAATCTCTCTTCCATGTACTTCAATACAATGATCTCATGAGCTGCTTTACATGATTGAGATCCATATGAGTTTTGTATCACAATTCATCTATGTGCTACTCTAGTGATGTTATTAAAGTAGTTCTATTCCTCCTGCACGTGTGTAAAGACGACAGTGTGTGCACCGTGTTAGTACTTGGTTTGTGCTATGATCATGATCTCTTGTAGATTATGGAGTTAACTATTGCTATGATAATATTGATGTGATCTATTCCTCCTACATATGCATGAAGGTTACGGTGTGCATGCTATGCTAGTACTTGGTTTAGTAGCGTTGATCTATCTTACACTAAAGGTTACTAAAACATGAGCATTATTGTGGAGCTTGTTAACTCCGGCATTGAGGGTTCGTGTAATCCTACGCAATGTGTTCATCATCCAACAAAAGTGTAGAGTATGCATTTATCTATTCTGTTATGTGATCAATGTTGAGAGTGTCCACTAGTGAAAGTGTAATCCCTAGGCCTTGTTCCTAAATACTGCTGAGTTACTACTGCTTGTTACTGTTTCACTGCGTTACTACTGCTGCGTTACTACTGCTACATTACTACTGCTTGTTTACTTGTCTCGGGCAAAGCACTTTTCCGGTGTCATTGCCGTTGCTACTACTTATTCATACCACCTGTATTTCACTATCTCTTCGCCGAACTAGTGCACCTATTAGGTGTGTTGGGGACACAAGAGACTTCTTGCTTTGTGGTTGCGGGGTTGCATGAGAGGGATATCTTTGACCTCTTCCTCCCTGAGTTCGATAAACCTTGGGTATCCACTTAAGGGAAACTTGCTGCTGTTCTACAAACCTCTGCTCTTGGAGGCCCAACACTGTCTACAAGAATAGAAGCTCCCGTAGACATCACAGAGGTACTCAGAGTTGTACCTTTTCTTGTAGTGGATGGTAATATGGCGACCTTAGTATCGCGAGGTTTACCCATGATAGAGAATTTGCAGCGAACAATATCAATCCAAGTGAACTTCCAAATAAAGCTATGCTCCCCGGCAACGGCGCCAGAAAATAGTCTTGATGACCCACAAGTATAGGGGATCGCAACAGTCTTCGAGGGAAGTAAAACCCAATTTATTGATTCGACACAAGGGGAGACAAAGAATACTTGAAAGCCTTAACGGCGGAGTTGTCAATTCAGCTGCACTGGAAACGAGACTTGCTCGCAAGAGTTTATCGATAGCAACAGTTTTATAGCGATAGCTGATAGTGAAATATCGACGGCAGAGTAACAAAGACATCAGTAGTGATTATAGTAAACTACAGGATTAAAATACTGTAGGCATAGGGATGGATGACGGGCGTTGCATGGATGAGAGAAACTCATGTAACAATCAAGATAGGGAATTTGCAGATAATAATAAAACGGTATCCAAGTACTAATCAATCAATAGGCATGTGTTCAATATTTAGTCGTACGTGCTCGCAATGAGAAACTTGCACAACATCTTTTGTCCTACCAGCCGGTGGCAGCCGGGCCTCTAGGGAATCTACTGGATATTAAGGTACTCCTTTTAATAGAGTACCGGAGCAAAGCATTAACACTTCATGAACACATGTGATCCTCACATCACCGCCTTCCCCTCCGGTTGTCCCAATTTCTGTCAATTTGGGGCCTCGGGTTCCGGACAACGACATGTGTATACAACTTGCAGGTAAGATCATAAAACAATGAATATCATCATGAAACAATAACATGTTCAGATCTGAGATCATGGCACTCGGGCCCTAGTGACAAGCATTAAGCATAATAAGTTGCAACAATATCATAAAAGCACCAACAACGGATACTAGACACTATGCCCTAACAATCTTATGACTATTACATGACCAATCTCATCCAATCCCTACCATCCCCTTCAGCCTACAGCGGGGGAATTACTCACACATGGATGGGGGAAACATGGCTGGTCGATGGAGAGGCGTCGGTGGTGATGATGGCGATGATCTCCTCCACTTCCCCGTCCCGGCGAGGTGCCAGAACGGAGTTTCTGGTCCGGAGACGGAGTTTCGCGATGGTGGCGGCGTACTGGATGGTTTCTGGCGACTTTTACTTCTCGTCTCGCGTTTTTAGATCGAAACCCTTAAGTAGTCCAAAGGGGGGCGTCAGAGGCCAGCCGAGGGGGCCACACGCTAGGGCGGCGCGCCCCCCCTCCAGGCCGCGCCGGCTTAGTGTGTGGGGGCCCTGGGTCTCCCCCAGGCCTGCCCTTCTGGCTCCGTGAATCTTCTGGAAAAATAAGCCCTTCGACATAAATTCCGAGGATTTTCCTGAAAGTTGGATTTCTGCACAAAAACGAGACACCAGAGCAATTCTGCTGAAAACAGCGTTAGTCCGTGTTAGTTGTATCCAAAATACACAAATTAGAGGCAAAACAATAGCAAAAGTGTTCGGGAAAGTAGATACGTTTTGGACGTATCATAGCACCACACGCCTTTGCCATCTTCATCCCATGTATATGTGCTTCATATTCTGCCTCATTATTGGAAGCGTTAAGGAACGTCATCCGCAGTATGTACTTCATTTTATCGCCTTGGGGTGATACGAGTATTACACCTGCTCCAGCTCCCTCCAATCTTTTGGACCCGTCGAAATTCATGGTCCAAGTACACGATAAATCCGGAGGTCCCATGTTTTGCAGCTCCATCCACTCTGCGATGAAGTCTGCCAAAATCTGCGACTTTATTGCTTTTCTTTTTTCATAAGTGATGTCTCGAGGGGAAAGCTCTATTCCCCAAAGGGAGACACGTCCCGTGGCTTCCGGGCTGTTTAGGATGTTGGAGAGAGGTGCTTCGTTGACCACTACTATCGGATGTGCCGAAAAATAGTGTCACAGTTTTCTTGCTGTTGTAAACACACCATATGCTAACTTCTGATACTGCGGGTAACGTTACTTTGATGACGATAAAACTTCACTGATGAAGTATACCGGCCGCTAAAATCCATGGATTTTTCCTTCTTCTTCTCTTTCCACCACAAGGACCGTGCTGACCACTTGAGGTGTGGCCGCGATATATAGTAAGAGAGGTTCTTTGTCCTTTGGAGCCACCAGTATTGGGGGTGTCGAGATTGTGCGCTTGAGTTCCTCAAAAGCTCTGTCTGTTTCTTCGTTCCACTCGAACTTTTCCCCTTGCTTGATCAGCGCGTAAAACGGCAACGCTTTTTCTCCCAGCCCGGCGACGAATCTGCTCAAAGCTGCAACTCGTCCAGTTAGCTGTTGTATTTCCTTGAGCTTGGTTGGATTCCTCATCGTTACGATGGCTTGAATTTTCTCCGGGTTAGCCTCGATCTCTCTTGCTGATACCAAGAACCCGAGGAGTTCTCCCGCAGGAACACCAGAGGAACATTTTGTCGGGTTCAGCTTGAGGCAAAATTTGTCGAGGTTGTCAAAGGTTTCCTTGAGATCATCGATCAGGGATGATCCTTGCTTTGTTGTTATAACGACGTCGTCGATGTATACTTGAACGTTCTTGCCGATCTGTGTGGCGAGACACTTCTGCATCATCCTCTGATAAGTGGCTCCCGCGTTTTTCAACCCGAAAGGCATCGTTCTGTAACAAAACACTCCATAAGGGGTTATGAAAGCTGTTTTGACTTCATCTTCTTCTTTTAAGCGGATGTGGTTGTAACCATAATACGCATCCAGGAAGGAAAGACGTTCTCAACCCGTCGTGGACTCGATAATCTGATCGATCCTCGGGAGGGGGAAGTGATCCTTTTGACAATGTTTATTGAGACACGTGAAGTCGACGCACATGCGAAGGACATCAGTGTTTTTCTTCGGGACCAGCACTGGGTTAGTGACCCATGCAGCTTCGGTGTGCAGTTCCTTGATGAAGTTTGCCTCTCTGAGTCGATTAATCTCAGATAACATAGCTTTGCGGTTTGGCTCGGAGAAGCGTCGCAAAGGTTGTCGAATTGGTCTGGCTCGTGGATCTAGATTAAGAGGTGCTCGGCAAGTTCCCTGGGTACTCCTGGCATGTCAGCTGGACACCATGCGAAGATTTCCCAGCGCTCACGGAGGAACTCAAAGAGCGCGCTTTCCTATGCGCTATCCATGTTTGTTGCGATAGCTGTCGTCTTCTTAGGATCTGTCGGGTGAATCTGTACTTCCTTGGAGTTCTTGGAGGTGTCAAAAGTTTGCTCCTTCAGTGGCCTTCCTCCGTCAAGTAACACATCATAATCAGTTGTTAATCTTGACGCTACATACTCTGCCTGCGTCCCGAAAGTTTCTGACATCTTATAGAAGTCGTTGTCGCACTTATCTGCCAGAGCAAAACTTCCCTTTACCGTGATTGGGCCCTTGGGTCCAGGAATTCTCCACAACAAGGTACGTATAATGCGGCACCGCCATGAATCTGGCATACGCGGGTCGTCCCAGTAGAGCATGATACTGTGACGGAAAATCTATAACTTCGAACTCCAGCTTCTCTCTTCTGTAATTCTCTCGGGTTCCGAACTAAACATCGAGATCGATCTTTCCTAGTGGATAGTTCGACTTCTCAGGTGTAATCCCATGGAAGCGCGTGTCTGTTGGTTTCAGGTTGGACAAAGATATGTTCATCTTCCTCAGTGTGTTTGCGAGAACATGAGGTTCAAACTGCTCCCTCCATCTATAAATACGCGTGAAACGTCGAATCCTGCGATCACAGCTGGCAAAATCATGGATGATTGCCCTGGCCGCGGAACTTGGGGTGGATGGTCCGCTTGGGTGAACCCGTTGTCCTGTCCCGACCAATTCAGATACTCGATCGTTGGTGGAGGCATCTTCTCTGCCATGTACACTTGTCGCGAAATCACCTTTTGGGCCCTATTCGAGGGCCTCCCTTCTGAATCATTGCCACCGCTCCATTTGTATCAATGTAAGGACCGTTGTCTGGGTTTGCCGCCAGTTGCAGCTGATGTCGGTTTTCGTTGGTAATTGCGGGTGGAGGTGGAAGGTGAATCTTACTCCTTGGCCCCTGCGGGTGCCCCCTGCTTGCTGCCTGTTGATACGTCTCAAACGTATCTATAATTTCTTATGTTCCATGCTACTTTTATGATGATACTCACATGTTTTATACATACTTTATGTCATTATTATGTATTTTCCGGCACTAACCTATTGACGAGATGCCGAAGAGCCAGTTGATGTTTTCTGTTGTTTTTGGTTTCAGAAATCCTACAAAGGAAATATTCTCGGAATTGGACGAAATCAACGCCCAGGGTCTTATTTTTCCACGAAGCTTCCAGAAGACCGGAGGGGATACGAGGTGGGGCCACGAGGGCCCATACCCATAGGGCGGCGCGGCCAGCAAGGGGCTCGCGCAGGCCTATAGTGTGGGTCCCCCGCGCCGCCTCCAACCCTACCCTTCCGCCTACTTAAAGCCTTCGTCGCGAAACCCCCTGTACCGAGAGCCACGATACGGAAAACCTTCCAGAGACACAGCCGCCGCCAATCCCATCTCGGGGGATTCAGGAGATCGCCTCCGGCACCCTGCCGGAGAGGGGAATCATCTCCCGGAGGACTCTTCATCGCCATGATCGCCTCCGGATTGATGTGTGAGTAGTTCACCCCTGGACTATGGGCAGTAGCTAGATGGTTGTCTTCTCCTCATTGTGCTATCATGTTAGATCTTGTGAGCTGCCTATCATGATCAAGATCATCTATTTGTAATGCTACATGTTGTGTTTGTTGGGATCCGATGAATATGGAATACTATGTCAAGTTGATTATCAATCTATCATATATGTTGTTCATGTTCTTGCATGCTCTCCGTTGCTAGTAGAGGCTCTGGCCAAGTTGATACTTGTAACTCCAAGAGGGAGTATTTATGCTCGATAGTGGGTTCATGCCTCCATTGAATGCGGGACAGATGACGAGAAAGTTCTAAGGTTGTGGATGTGTTGTTGCCACTAGGGATAAAACATCGATGCTTTGTCTAAGGATATTTGTGTTGATTAAATTACGCACCATACTTAATGCAATTGTCACGTTGTTTGCAACTTAATACTTGGAAGGGGTGCGGATGCTAACCCGAAGGTGGACTTTTTAGGCATAGATGCATGCTGGATAGCGGTCTATGTACTTTGTCGTAATGCCCTGATTAAATCTCATAGTAGTCATTGTGTCATGTATGTGCATTGTTATGCCCTCTCTATTTGTCAATTGCCCAATTGTAATTTGTTCACCCAACATGCTATTTATCTTATGGGAGAGACACCACTAGTGAACTGTGGACCCCGGTCCATTCTTTTACATCTGAAATACAATCTACTGCAATACTTGTTCTTTCTGTTCCTCGCAAACAAACATCATTTTCCACACCATACGGTTAATCCTTTGTTTACAGCAAGCCGGTGAGATTGACAACCTCACTGTTTCGTTGGGGCAAAGTACTTTGATTGTGTTGTGCAGGTTCCACGTTGGCGCCGGAATCCCTGGTGTTGCGCCGCACTACACTCCGTCACCAACAACCTTCACGTGTTCCTTGACTCCTACGGGTTCGATAACCTTGGTTTCATACTGAGGGAAAACTTTCTGCTGTACGAATCACACCTTCCTCTTGGGGTTCCAAACGGACGTGTGTCAACTGCACGCATCAAGGATTTTTTCTGGCGCCGTTGCCGGGGAGATCAAGACACGCTGCAAGGGAGTCTCCCACATCCAATATCTTTACTTTGTTTTTGTCTTGCTTTGCTTTGCTTTTTCTTGCTTTGTTTGTTCTCTATATCAATAATACAAAAAAATTAGTTACTAGTTTTACTTTATTTACTGTCTTGTTTGCGTTCTCTATATTAAAAACACAAAAAAAATTAGTTACTTGCATTTATTTTATTCTGTTATCATGACTAGTCCTGTAGTTGTTACTCTATCACCTGAGGAATCGATCTTTACTTTTAAACAAGGGGGTGAGGAGAGTTTTAAAGAAGCTTGGTCTAGAATTTTTGATTCTTCTAGTAAAACTGAACCTAAAATGACTCTAAGTTTGCTTCTTAGTAACTTTTATTTTGGGCTTATTCTTCGCTATAGATACGCCTTGGATGCTGTAGTGGGAGGAGATTTCCTTCACTGTGATGGGGATCAAGCTTTTAACGCCATAAAAAAATTGGTTACATCATCTAGCTCCGCTAATAATTTTGATTCATCTTATGCTAGCATTCATGATAGATTAAACACTCTCGAAACAAATATATCTTGTTTAAAAGAAGGGTACAACCAGATTCGCGAATATTATGATTATGTACCAGTAAGCTTTGAACCTTCAATGTGGGTGCCTACTATTAATGTTGCTATTTGTGGTGAAATTTTTTATGCCCGTTTGTGATATTATGTCCGAGTTCCGCCTTATGCCTAAGAGTATTTATGAATCTTTGACACTTTGGGAACTTGCTGAAGGAGGAGAAGGAATAACTCTTGCGATAACTCGTTATAATTCCTAAGGGAATAGCTGAAGGCGTGTTCACAACCTTTCTTGGAAGAACGGTATCCACTGATTATCTCGTTGTTGAATGTGTAGGGACAGGACAAATCACACTTGGAAGATCCCTGCTGAAACTCGTGGGAGCAATCATAGATGTGGGAAAAGACACTCTAAATTTTACCTCTACACCCGGATGCGGTCATGTATTCCCTAAACCAAAGAGTAAGAAGGGTAGGCGCAAAGCCCCTGGTAAGAATGTTAATGCTTCATCTCTTGATAATACTTGATTCACACTATCTGCGCCTAGCTGAAAGACGTTAAAAAAAGCGCTTATGGGAGACAACCCATTATTTTACTACAACACTTTTGTTTTATATTTGAGTCTTGGAAGTTGTTACTACTGTAGCAACCTCTCCTTACCTTTATTTTATTGCATTGTTGTGCCAAGTAAAGTCTTTGATAGTAATGTTGATACTAGATTTGGATTACTGCGCAGAAACAGATTTCTTACTGTCACGAAATTTAGCAGCCCCGTCTGTAGGTAACTCAGAAAATTCTGCCAATTTACGTGCGTGATCCTCAGATATGTACGCAACATTCATTCAATTTGAGATTTTTCATCTGAGCAAGTTAAGGGCCCCAGAAAAATTCGTCTTTACGGACTGTTCTGTTTTGACAGATTCTGCCTTTTATTTCGTATTGCCCATTTTGCTATGTTTGATGGATTTCTTTGTTCCATTAACTTTCACTAGCTTTGTGCAATGTCCAGAAGTGTTAAGAATGATTATGTCACCTCTGAATATATGAATTTTCAATTATGCACTAACCCTCTAATGAGCTTGTTTCTAGTTTGGTGTGGAGGAAGTTTTCAAGGGTCAAGAGAGGAGGATGATACAATATGATCAAGAAGAGTGAAAATTCTAAGCTTGGGGATGCCCCCGTGGTTCATCCCTGCATATTTCAAGAAGACTCAAGCGTCTAAGCTTGGGGATGCCCAAGGCATCCCCTTCTTCATCGACAACTTATCAGGTCACCTCTAGTGAAACTATATTTTTATTCAGTCACATCTTATGTACTTTACTTGGAGCGTCTGTTTGCTTTTGTTTTTGTTTTTGTTTGAATAAACTCGGATCCTAGCATTCTTTGTGTGAGAGAGAGACACGCTCCGCTATTGCATATGAACACATGTGTTCTTAGTGTTACTCTTATGTTCATGGCGAAGGTTGAAAACTGCTTCGTTCATTGTTATATGGTTGGAAACAGAAAATGCTTCATGTGGTAATTGGTATAATGTCTTGAATAATTTGATACTTGGCAATTGTTGTGCTCATATAGATCATGTTTAAGCTCTTGCATCATGTACTTTGCACCTATTAATGAAGAACTACATAGAGCTTGTTAAAATTTGGTTTGCATGATTGGTCTCTCTAAGTCTAGATATTTTACTGGTTAAGGTGTTTGAACAACAAGGAAGACAGTGTAGAGTCTTATAATGCTTGCAATATGTTTTATGTAAGTTTTGCTGTACCGGTTTATACTTGAGTTTGCTTCAAACAACCTTGCTAGCCTAAGCCTTGTATTGAGAGGGATTACTTCTCGTGCATCCAAATCCTTGAGCCAAAAACTATGCCATTTGTGTCCACCATACCTACCTACTACATGGTATTTCTCTGCCATTCCAAAGTACATTACTTGAGTGCTACCTTTAAAATTCTATTCTTTGTCTTTGCAATACATAGCTCATGGGAAAATAGCCTTAAAAACTATTGTGGTATTGAATATGTTGCTATGTATCTTATCTCTTATAAGTTGCTTGTTGAGCGGTAACCATGTTTCTGGGGACGCCATCAACTTTTATACCTTTGTTGAATATCATGTGAGTTGCTATGCATGTTCGTCTTGTCTGAAGTAAGGGCGATTTTCATGATCAAATGGTTTGAGTATGCATATTGTTAGAGAAGAACATTGGGCCGCTAACTAAAGCCATAAATCATGGTGGAAGTTTCAGTTTGGACACAAATCCTCAATCTCTTATGAGAATATTATCTATTGTTGAATGCTTAAGCATTAAAAAGAGGAGTCCATTATCTGTTGTCTATGTTGTCCCGGTATGGATGTCTAAGTTGAGAATAATCAAAAGCGAGAAATCCAATGCGAAATTTCTCCTTAGACCTCTGTACATGCGGCATAGAGGTACCCCTTTGTGACACTTGGTTGAAACATATGTATGCAATGATAATCCGTGTTAATCCAAGCTAATTAGGACAAGGTGCGGGCACTATTAGTATTCTATGCATGAGGCTTGCAACTTATAGGATGTCTTATAGATAACACATATGATTTATTACTACCGTTGACAAAATTGTTTCTATGTTTTCAAAATAAAAGCTCTAGCACAAAAATAGTAATCCATGCTTCCCTCTGCGAAGGGCCATTCTTTTACTTTATGTTGAGTCAGTTCACCTACTTCTTTCTATCTTAGAAGCAAACACTTGTGTCAACTGTGTGCATTGATTCTTACATGATTACCTATTGCACTTGTTATATTGCTTTATGTTAACAATTATCCATGAGATATACATGTTGAAGTTGAAAGTAACCGCTGAAACTTATATCTTCCTTTGTGTTGCTTCAAAGCTTTCTACTAAGAATTTATTGCTTTATGAGTTAACTCTTATGCAAGTCTTATTGATGCTTGTCTTGAAAGTACTATTCATGAAAAGTCTTTGCTATATGATTCAGTTGTTTAACCATTGTCTTCACCATTGCTTCGAATCGGTGCATTCATCTCATATGCTTTACAATAGTATTGATCAAGATTATGATAGCATGTCACTTCAGAAATTATCCTTGTTATCGTTTACCTACTCGAGGGCGAGTAGTAACTAAGCTTGGGGATGCTTGATACGTCTTAAATGTATCTATAATTTCTTATGTTCCATGCTACTTTTATGATGATACTCACATGTTTTATACATACTTTATGTCATTATTATGCATTTTCCGGCACTAACCTATTGACGAGATGCCGAAGAGCCGATTGTTGTTTTCTGCTGTTTTTGGTTTCAGAAATCCTACAAAGGAAATATTCTCGGAATTGGACGAAATCAACGCCCAGGGTCTTATTTTTCCACGAAGCTTCCAGAAGACCGGAGGGGATACGAAGTGGGGCCACGAGGGCCCGTACACATAGGGCGGCGCGGCCAGCAAGGGGCCCGCGCCGGCCTATGGTGTGGGGCCCCCGCGCCGCCTCCAACCCTACCCTTCCGCCTACTTAAAGCCTTCGTCGCGAAACCCCCTGTACCGAGAGCCACGATACGGAAAACCTTCCAGAGAAAACAGCCGCCGCCAATCCCATCTCGGGGGATTCAGGAGATCGCCTCCGGCACCCTGCCGGAGAGGGGAATCATCTCCCGGAGGACTCTTCATCGCCATGATCGCCTCCGGATTGATGTGTGAGTAGTTCACCCCTGGACTATGGGTCCATAGCAGTAGCTAGATGGTTGTCTTCTCCTCATTGTGCTATCATGTTAGATCTTGTGAGCTGCCTATCATGATCAAGATCATCTATTTGTAAGTCTACATGTTGTGTTTGTTGGGATCCGATGAATATGGAATAATATGTCAAGTTGATTATCAATCTATCATATATGTTGTTTATGTTCTTGCATGCTCTCCGTTGCTAGTAGAGGCTCTGGCCAAGTTGATACTTGTAACTCCAAGAGGGAGTATTTATGCTCGATAGTGGGTTCATGCCTCCATTGAATGCGGGACGGTGACGAGAAAGTTCTAAGGTTGTGGATGTGCTTGTTGCCACTAGGGATAAAACATCGATGCTTTGTCTAAGGATATTTGTGTTGATTACATTACGCACCATACTTAATGCAATTGTCTGTTGTTTGCAACTTAATACTGGAAGGGGTGCGGATGCTAACTCGAAGGTGGATTTTTTAGGCATAGATGCATGCTGGATAGCAGTCTATGTACTTTGTCGTAATGCCCTGATTAAATCTCATAGTAGTCATTGTGTCATGTATGTGCATTGTTATGCCCTCTCTATTTGTCAATTGCCCAACTGTAATTTGTTCACCCAACATGCTATTTATCTTATGGGAGAGACACCACTAGTGAACTGTGGACCCCGGTCCATTCTTTTACATCTGAAATGCAATCTACTGCAATACTTGTTCTTTACTATTCTTCGCAAACAAACATCATTTTCCACACCATACGGTTAATCCTTTGTTTACAGCAAGCCGGTGAGATTGACAACCTCACTGTTTCGTTGGGGCAAAGTACTTTGATTGTGTTGTGCAGGTTCCACGTTGGCGCCGGAATCCCTGGTGTTGCACCGCACTACACTCCGTCACCAACAACCTTCACGTGTTCCTTGACTCCTACTGGTTCGATAACCTTGGTTTCATACTGAGGGAAAACTTTCTGCTGTACGCATCACACCTTCCTCTTGGGGTTCCCAACGGACGTGTGTCAACTGCACGCATCACCTGTGCATTGGCATGTCCCGCATATCTGTGCAAAGCTTGGAAAGTTCGACAGTCCTTCTGAAGGTGACCCGACTGTCTTTTCCCTTCATTGTCAAGATAAAAATGCATCTTACACGGTCCGTTCGGAAGATCTCCGGGTGATATATTGTATGGCCTCTGGAACCTCGGCCTATTATTTTGCCTACTGGAGCTTGGCGCATCCCTGTGATCATTGCGCTGCTCGCTACCTCTTTGGTACTCCTCCCGATTATTTCCTCCACTACTTCCTCGGAAGCTATCCGCTACTTGGACGGGACCGTCGTAGTATGAGTACTGGCGAGAATATCGTCTCCTATTTTGATTATTACTTCTGTTGCGATCCTCCTCGGGTGACCTATGCCGTTTATTATGCACTTCGTCCTCTCCATCTGCCCAACGATTTGCTATGTCCATAAGCTCTGCTATTGTTCTCGGGTTGGATCGGCCCAAATCCTCGATTAGGTCTTTCCTTTGGATCCCCGCAACAAATGCATCGATTGCTCTTTCGTTGGATACATTTTCCGCCAAATTTTTTATGATGTTCCAACGATGGATGTACGTTCTCATTGGTTCACCATACTTTTGCTTGCAAGACCTTACTTGCTCTATGGACGCGGGTTTCTTGCACATGGAACGAAAGTTTTTCACGAACAAGTCTTCGAAGGTTTCCCAGCTGTCGATGGATCCCACTGGCAACTTTTTTTTATCCAGGATCTTGCGGCTCCACTAAGATGGACTTGGACGCTCTGCATGGCTGTTGCTCTGGTTCCACCCAATAGTTTTACTGTTTCCAGATAGTCGATTAGCTAATGTTCGGGATCTTGCAGACCGTCGAACTTTTTATAACCGTCTGGCAACTTGAAGCCAGAAGGGACCCGCGTTCTGCGAACTCGTCGAGTAAAGCAAGGGAGTCCACACATATCCTCTTCATCGACTTCTGGTGAGTGTCGCCTGGATCTATTTTCTTGTGCTCTGTCCACTCGATCTTGTGCCTCTGTATTTCTCGCCACGTCTGCTCATGAAGGATCTCGCGCCACCGTGGTGGGTCGAGGAATATTTCGCCTTGGACCACTTTCGGGTTGCGGTGTACTAGGATTTACGAACGCTGTTCCCATGACTCCAACTCCTGCCATGGCCATCCGATACAATGCTTCTCTCGGGTCACCTGCTGGTGGCCTTGATGCTAGTATATAAGCTTGAGCCGCCATGTACCCAGCTTCCGGTGTTTTGGGGATAATGTTCCGTCTTGTATCTATCGACATAAAGGACATGTCGAGGTTCTGGACCAGATGCTCCCGTTCATGCTCAGGTATATGCACCAGGCGAGACCTTCCCCTTGCGCGCGATGCTCTGTGATTGTCTTCCGAAGTCCCCGATTGTCGGCTTAGGTTAGCTCTTCGCGCGCTGGACGCAGAAGCTGCCGCTCTCCTTTGCTCAAGTGCGATTTTTTGTTTTTCGAGTTCTCGTCCAGCACGGGAGAGTTTATATTGATATGCTTGCAGCTCTTCGGCCGTGGCTATGGTACTCATCGGCTCTGTGCCATCCATGGCTCTTGATGCTCTGTCCCAAGCTGCTTGTGGAAGTTGCAACTTTTGGCGAGGTGTGGTTCCGATATACTTGGTTCCCAATCCTCGCGTGAGATCAGCGGGATCGATGTATGGATTTCCCAAATCATCGAAGGCCTCTGAAGTTTCATTTTCTTGGCGACTTGAGTCTCCAATTGCGCAGACTTGATGATATATTGTATCCTTATCTTCCTCTTCATGGTCGGTGACACCATCGTATAGATCGACGAAGACCTCCCGAATAGAAGTAGATCTGCCGATGAAATCGAAGCTGTCGACGCTCTCCGAGTCGCTGCTTATCTCTGAGTCTGCAGACGACCCGATGGACATGCTGCCGAAGATATCGGCGAGTTTTCCGCTTGAAGCGGGCTTGGTGAAGCTTGACGACGAGATTTCTTCGTTGCCTGATTCGAACGATGATGACGATCCCGAGAAATCCGAATCGACCACTGACGATCCCGAAGAGTTCGGTATCGTGAGACGATGCGATCCTTCTCTTCCGACACGGAAGTGGAAGCTCCCAAACGTCATCTCCATGGGCTCCTCCAGATATGCTGTTGGGGGGATGACCCCCGGTATGCCAAAGGTATGCCAAACCGGATGGTTTGAGCCATCCGGATACCGGTTTAATGTTCTTGCCGGAAGCCTGGTAGGAATTTGGGAAAGCAAGCTAGGCCGGTATCCCCAAGGGGGTATGCCGGAACCCGGTAAAGAAGATACCGGAAAGGAGAGCCTGTCGGCAAGACTGGTCAAAGATTCTCTCCAGTGCTAGAAGACAAAGATGAGCTAAGCAAAGTAACTTTAGACCAAGGGTCGACGATAAAGAGAAGGATGACGGTCAAAGAAGCCGGAGGACGTCGGCACCCCGATTAAAGAGGACTCCGGTGTCATCTATGATTAAAGTAGCTTTATAAAGTAGTTTGTCTAGTCAAAGATGCCATTAGGGTTCCTTCCGAGTGTAAGCCACCCTCTCCCCTATATAAGGAGAGGGAGTACGCCTCCTACGAGCGCGAGACCACGAGAATAGCTTGTACTCGAGAAACCTGTAACCATGTTGAAATCAATGAACATGATGATCTAGAGCGAGTTCTTCCTTGTGTCCTTCTTCTTCAACCTCGGCCCTGGCCAAGTTCTTGAGGAAACCATCCGGAAGTTCATCACACACTGATCACAAACCCTCCCCCGAATCCTCATACGTCCATTCGGCCCCAACTTAAGCCATCCTATGGCATCCGCTCGTTCACCACGACGACGGTTGGCGCCCACCGTGGGGCATGAAGTGGCGCATGCTTGGAATACACATTCGGGCGGGCCTCCTCGAGTTCGCCGGCGAGCGGACGGTGTACGCGCTTGTGCGGAGCTTCTACTCCATCGATTTCATCAACGACAACGCGGGCTGCTTCGCCAACGGCGGCATCTTCCCCAAGAACGGCCGCATCATCGAGTTCGGCAGCCACCGCATCTGCTTCGGCACCGTCCTCGTGCGCCGGCGCCTCTCGCCGGTGCTGGTGGCACCGGACCCGCCAAGATGGCTTTGTGCTGGTCGCGCCGCCGGCAGCATCGAGGTAATGATGACCGGTGTGGCTGGTGCAGGAAAGGAGGTTGCGGCTGAAGGAGCTGGTCGTGCGGTTTCGACCCGTGCGGCTAAGCCACCGCTGGAGCGCGACGCAGGCGCGGCGGGAGCATCTTCCGCACCACCGGCAACGCCTCTCCAAACGGCGATGAACGCGCCGGCAACCCCCATCGCGCGGAACATCGACCCGGCAGCGGCTCGAGGCGGAGCTGGAGGCGCAGCGCCTGAGGATACTCGAGAGCGGCAAAGACGTCGTCAAGGCGCAGCGCGAGCTGAACCTAACCGTACGTGAGTATAACGCTGCCCATGGCTTTGCTTCTGTTAGCGCTCATGCTGCTAGGATACCGGAAAACCGGCTTAAGGCTCGCAATCTAGATCGAGATTTGCGTAAGGAAGTTCTTACCGGCAAAAGTACCTCTGCATCTGTTAGCATTGTAGAGAAACCTAAGTACAGCAGTCCGGATAAAACCATAAAAGCTGCTAAGGCTGCTGTAGATTTGTGTGACTCGCTTACCGGAGAGGCTTTTGCAAAGCAACAAGAGCGTGTCAGAGAGCTCCTAGATGCTGTGGAGCAGCAGAACGCTGAGCAGCTGGCTAAGCTGAACAAGGCTATAGCCTTGAAATCCGCGCGTTCAACAAAGAATGCCGGAAGCAAGTCCCATGGGCAGGCCTCGTCCCCCATCCGGACAGAAGAAAAGAAAAAGAAGTGAACGCACGGCAGATGACTGTGTACGATCCGGTCCTTGCCGGTAAACAAAAAGCCGGGCAACACGATGCCGGTAGAAAAAGCCAAGGGGCAGAGCGAGGCTACGCCAAAGAAGGCTATGCCGGAAACAAACATGCCGGTAAACATGAAACCGGGCAAAACTATCCGGCTGCAAGGGCAGCGTATGATGAAGATGAGGAAGAGATGCCTCCACCAAGGTACCGGCAGCAAGGGCCGCGGCACCGGAACGTTACGATGAAGCCGATTCTAACGGACCGGCGAGCATACCGGAACCCTTTGGGAGAACGCTTGGGAGAGAGATACTTACCGGAACGGGATGCGAGGCACCGTCCGGATAGAGTGTACTTGTCGTAAATGATCGAGGAGGAAGGTCCTCCAGGTCCAAAGTGCTTTGGCCCAAGAATCATGAGAGAAAAAACACCGGTTCGCAACTTCACGTTGCCCCGTGACACAAAAACATACGATGGCACTACGAAGCCGGAAGATTGGCTCGCGGATTACGTGACCGCGGTATACGTCGCAGGCGGTGGAGGAACCGTAGCAGGAGGAGGAAACCGGCGTTGGGCCGTGAGGATCATACCATCATTTCTGGTTGGACCGGCAAGAATCTGGCTAAACAACTTGCCGGCAGGAAGCATAAATGGCTGGCTGGATTTTGAGGAGGCTTTTGTGAGCAATTTCAGCAGCACCTATCAGAGGCCAAACAGGCCGCAGCAACTTGCTCTGTGTGTGCAGCGCCCGAACGAAACAGGACCGGGATTATCTGGCCCGGTGGAACACCACAAGGAACTCTTGTGAAGGAGTAATCGAGGCACAAGCCATTGCTTGGTTTAGCAGTGGGTGCAAAAGAGGTTCGCCGCTGTGGCAAAAGCTGCAGCGGAACATGCCGACTACGTTGGCAGAGATGATACGTGTGGCGGATAACTATGCGTTGGGAGACCCAACGCAGCCGTGCAGTGCAACCTGAACCGGAACAGCTACGCCAAGAGCAACACCGGGACAACCGGAACAACAAGAGGAGGGAAGATTTCCCGGATCGAAGGTATGGCCCGCAGCAAGTTGCTGCAGTGCAGGAAGACTCTGATGCCAGCGGCAGCCAGAGGCAAAGAACCGGATCGCAGCCATGGGCGGGTCCAAAGAAACAGTGGGTGGAAAAGAAACCCTGGGTCCAGAAAAGAAACTGGCAAGAACCCGCAAAGTACACCATGGAAGCTGCCATGGACCAACCATGCCGGTGGCACACACCGAATCCGGCACACCCGTCAAACCATCTGACGAAGGATTGTACCTGGACCAAGTACTTGATGGAAAAGGGGGCGGTAAAAGATGCCCAAGGGCGAGGAGGCAATGCAATGATGCCACCACCGGACATGCCGCGGCAGCAACAGCCTACCGCCACCACCGCCGCTTACCGGGCCAAACGCTTTACCGGTGCAGCCAAACCGGCAGCAGTACTCGACAAGTTAACCGGGTGGAACAAGATGATAACCAGCTACCTCCACCGCCACCTTTAGGCCGGAATGTTTACGAAGACCCGCATCTGTGCTGTGTTGTTTTTGTCACTGAGCCGACAGACAGGCAAAGTATGCACCGCCGCTCCATGGAAGTAAATGCAGTGATGCCGGCAGTGCCCAAATACATGCAGTGGTCCAACCAGGAAATTGCTTGGTCGATCAAGGATCACCCCAAAATCATGCCGAATCCGGGTGGATATGCGCTTGTTGTGGACCCAATCATGAAAGGGCCGCAAACTCGAGTGAAGTTCAGCAAGGTGCTGATAGACAATGGCAGCAGCATCAACATCATGTACAAGCACACCATGCATACGCCGGGCATAACGGAAAACATGCTTCAGCCAACGCGCACAACGTTCCACGGGATCGTTCCGGGTTTGTCCCGCGCACCGGTTGGAAAAGTCCGGGTGGACGTGTCGTTTGGAGGACGTGACAATTGCCGGGTTGAGAACCCGGAGTTTGAGGTGGTGGACTTAGATAGTCCGTACCATGCTTTGTTGGGGAGACCGGCGCCGGCGGCCTTCATGGCCTCGACCCACACGGCGTATCTCAAGATGAAGATGCCGGCACCTCGTGGACCTCTCGACCGTGGTGGGAAACTACAAGATCTCGCTGGAAACAAGCGTCGCCGGATCGAACCTAGCGGAATCGCCGGTGATCGCGGAGGAAAAGAAAAGGATGCAAACAGCTCGTTGCGCCGGCTCGATCCTCACAGCTGAGCTTAGCGGCAATGAGTGCAAGTCCGAGCGCTCCGGCATTCAAGCCAACAAATGAAACAAAGGACATTGTGCTGGATCCGGCTACCCGGAGCGCACCGTTCGTATCGGTGCCGGCCTCGATCAAGCATAGGAAAGCGCGCTCGTCGCCTTCCTCCGTGAGAATCGGAATATCTTTGCCCGGTCAACTCGAAGATTTGGTAGGTGTTCCGAGGAGCTGGCTGAGCACTCCTTGAACGTTCGGAAAGATGCCAAGCCGGAGCGACAACCCTTGCGCCGGTTCGCTGAAGATAGAAGAAATATCATAGGAGAGGAGGTAACCAAACTGCTTATTGCCAAATTCATTGTGGAGGTCACGCACACAGAGTGGCTGGCCAATCCGGTGATGGTTGAAAAGAAGAAAGATGAGAACCTGGAGGCAAAAGCTCCGAAGGTGTGGCGCATGTGCATCGACTACACCAACCTCAACAAAGCTTGCCCAAGAGACCCTTTTCCTTTGCCACGAATCGATCAAGTGATTGATTCAACCGCTGGGTGTGAGTTGTTGTCCTTCCCGGATGCCTATTCCGGTTTCCACCGATTCCCTTGAAAAAGGAAGATCAAATAAAAACTGCGTTCATTACCCCGCACGGGGCTTATCGCTATATCACTATGCCTTTTGGTTTGCGCAACGCTGGTGCAACGTACCAGCGCTGTATGCAAAAATGCTTGTTTGATCAAATCGGAAAGAATGTGCAGGTGTATGTGGATGACATCGTGATAAAAACTAAGGTAAAAGATACCCTGATCGATGATCTCCGGCAAACATTTGATAACCTAAGAAGGTTCCGGATGAAACTCAATCCGGCAAAATGTACCTTCGGTGTTCCTGCCGGCAAGCTGCTGGGTTTCCTCGTCTCAAGCCGAGGCATCGAGGTCAATCCGGTTAAGATTAGGGCAATCGAAAGAATGACAATACCACAGGATCTGAAGGACATACAAAAGTTTACCGGAAGCTTAGCATCGCTAAGCCGGTTCATAAGCAGGTTAGGAGAAAAGGCCTTGCCGTTGTATGCTTTGATGAGAAAATCCGATAAGTTCTGTCCGGACCCCTCGAGCGTACGCAGCATTCAAGGAGCTGAAAACGATGTTAGCTACCGCGCCAATATTGGCTTCGCCGTTGGAAAGAGAACCGATGTTGTTATACATAGCAGCAACCAACCGGGTCGTGAGTGTTGTTGTGGTAGTAGAAAGAGAAGAGGAAGGAAAAACCGTCCAGAGGCCGGTATACTACCTGAGCGAGGTGCTCTCCCTCTCCAAGCAAAACTACCCGCACTTCCAGAAAATGACCTATGGTGTGTTTATGGCCGCCACAAAGCTCAAGCACTACTTCGAGGAACATCCTATGAAGGTGGTGAGTGAAGCACCCATCTCTGACATCATGTGCAACAAAGACGCCAGCGGCCGGATTGCGAAATGGGCGATCCAGATATCACCATACGTGCCGGTGTATGAAAGAAGAGATGCCATAAAGTCACAGGCTTTGGCTGATTTCCTCGTTGATTGGGCGGAGATGCAATACAAGCCGCCGGATCAGAAGATAGAGTACTGGAAAATGCACTTTGATGGATCCAAGCTCAAGGAGGGTCTAGGTGCCGGTGTGGTGCTTACTTCACCAAAAGGAGACCACCTCCGGTATGTTTTGCAAGTACATTTCAGGGCATCAAACAATGTCGCTGAATATGAAGCTTTGATCCATGGGCTTAAGGTCGCAAAAGAAATCGGTGCGCACCGGATCATTTGCTACGGCGATTCAGATCTTGTGGTACAGCAGGTGTTCCGGAGATTGGGATGCAAAAGATGCCAACATGGCCTCGTACCGGTTTCACGTGCAAAAGATTGCCGGATTCTTCGAAGGTTGTGAGTTTCACCATGTACCGCGTGCGTAAAATGAAGCCGCGGATGCTTTGTCCAAGATAGGCTCATCCCGACAAGAAATTCCTCCCGGAATAGCTTCGGCACACCCGAGAGTACCATCAATCAAGCCAAGTCCGTAGTCGGAATCAATTTTTGTACCGGAGTCACACATTGTGCCAATGGATATCGATGAAGGGAACCCGGGGACCTGCTCCGCGAACCCGGGACCTGTTCCGCAAGCTCGGGGACTGCCGTACCCATACCGGAAGAAATGATGCTCGGTGGATAGCATGGAGATAGATGCACCGGTGTTTTTGGTTCGAGAGATACCGTCATGGGCTAAACCTATTAAGGAATTCCTAATCAACGGCACCTTGCCGGCTGACGAAAATGAATCAAGGAGAATCCAAAGAAGGTCCAAGGCATACACATTCATCAATGGTGAGGTGTACAAGAGAAGCGTTACCGGTGTCCTTCAAAGATGTGTGGAACCGGAAGAAGGGAAAGAGATGCTTGAGGAAATTCATCAAGGAGAATGCGGGCATCATGCCTCATCAAGGGCGCTGGTAGCAAAAGTGTTTCGGCATGGGTTTTACTGGCCCACTGCTTTGGAGAACGCTGAGGATTTGGTAAGAAAATGCAACGGCTGCCAGAGGTACGCCAAGCAAAATCATACCCCAGCGTCCGGTTTAAAGACAATACCGCTAACATGGCCGTTTGCTGTTTGGTGCCTTGACATGGTTGGCCCATTCAAAACTGCAAGGAGCAGCATGACTCACATCTTGGTCATGGTGGATAAGTTCACCAAATGGCTAGAAGTAAAACCTATCGCAAAGTGTGATGGGCATACAGCTGTGAAATTCTTGAAAGATGTCATCTTGCGGTATGGATACCCGCACAGCATCATCACTGACAATGGAACCAACTTTGCTCAAGGTGAGTTCAAAAGGTTTTGCGAGGATAAGAATATCCGGTTGGATTTGTGCTCGGTGGCACATCCACAAGGCAACGGCCAAGTGGAAAGAATGAATGCTTTGGTACTCTCCGGTATCAAACCCAGACTCATTGACGCCGTAGAAAGAGCACCGGGGTGTTGGCTTGATGAGATACCATCAGTGCTGTGGAGTATAAGAACAACCCCAAACCGGTCTACCGGATACACTCCGTTCTTCATGGTTTATGGAGCAGAAGCGGTCATACCAACCGACATTATTCATGATTCACCAAGGGTACAGCTCTATACCGAGCAAGAGGTCAAAGAGGCCAGAGAAAATGATGTGGACTTGCTAGAAGAAGCAAGAGAGCTGGCTTTGGCAAGAACAGCCATTTACCAGCAAAACCTCAGACGCTATCATGACCGGAAGGTTAATCCAAGAGTTTTCCGGGAAGGAGATCTTGTGCTTCGCCTAGTGCAGCGCACTGAAGGCCGGCATAAGCTCTTGCCACCTTGGGAAGGTCCCTTCATTGTAAGCAAGGTGCTTCACAATGATGCATACTACCTAATTGATGCACAGGAGTGGAAAGAAGGAAAGGCGGACAAGTCCGGAGAAGAGAGCAAGCGTCCATGGAACATAGCTCTGTTGCGTCCTTTCTACTCTTGAAGTGGTGGTGTAAGAAGTTCCTTTTTTATACCTTATATGCTATGAATAAAAGATGCCGGAACACTGAATGAGTCTCGGGGCCTACCCCAATAAGATTGCATGTAACTTGTCTATTTTTTCAGTTTACCGGTTGCTTATTGAATGTTTTATCTTTCCGGTTTAGTAGTGTGCTAAATCCTACCGGAGTCTTCGACTCGCTGCTGTCCGCAAACCGGCTTCATGGCAAGCAAGATAAACCGGTAGGGGATAAGCACATGAACTGCAAGAAGGGAAAACAAGAAAGAACAATCCGGAAAATCTAACTAACCCCGGCTAAACCGGTTTTTTGCAAAATTTCAAAGTTATTTCTAAGTTCAAGAAGATGTTTGTTTGGTGAAAGAACCTTGTGCTCATACGCCAAAGAACGCCCAGAGAAGGCGAGCAGAGCCAAGGCAAAAGAACCAAGTACGCATCAAATTGGATGCGGAAACAATTGGGAAATCTTTGCGGTACAGGATAAAAGCAAAACCAAAAGCAAATGTGCTAAAGCAAACTTAAGATAATTAGCTACCGGTATAACTTACCGGCAGAAAATGTTGTACCACAACCAAAAGCAAGTTTAAAGTCTTACATCATAAGCCCCGGCATACCGGGGCAGAATTTAACAAACATTGTTTTGAGACAAGCAGGGCTAACAGGTAAGTCACAGGCAAACATATGATGAAGGTCATCAAGCAGCAGGGGCGTCGGGTGGAGCAGCACCGGCCTCGGCATCTTCAAGGGGAGCAGCGCTGGCTTCGGGAGCTTCCGGCGGCACGTCCTCAGCAGCCTCATCTTCATCTCCCTCGTCTTCTTCTTCCTCATCGCTGAGGTAGTCCTTGACGCCAGGAGGGGGAGGGATGAAGGTGCGGACTTCGGCATACTCAGCAAGCCGGTATGCCCGGTCCTGCCGCTTCGCGGTAAGCGCCGGATCCGTGTCCGTAGGAGCATCTGCGCGCACGCCTTGGAGAGCATCAAGATCCAGAGCAGGGTACCATGAGCACGCGGAGCGCAGGCGCGTGTCGGCTCCAAGCACGAGCCGCGGAGCATTGCCACTCACGGATCCGGTGCCCGCATCTTTGAGCCGGTTGGCGGTGAGCGTGATGTTCTCCGGCAGCTCCTCCTCAGTGCCACAGCACCTTGAAGATTTGGATGGCGGCAGTTGGCAGGTCGGCAAGAAGCCGGTCGACGCAGCGCATGTGTTGAACCCGCGCTGAGAGGGCGACAAGATAGTCGTACCCATCCCAGTGCGCGTCCATATTGGGAAATTCCCGCGCAATCCGATCCTCCCTCACCTTCTTCACGGCATAGACCTGAGATTCCGGGAAATGCTCTGAAGAAGAGACAAGAGAAAAGCATAAGCATGAAATACCGGAAGAAAATATGTCGGAAGAAGCAAGGAACAAAGATGCATTTTCAAAAAGAAGACAGCTTATAAGCGAAAAAAGGGGCAAGGCAGGAGCTTACGGAGAGCGAGCGCATCTATCTTCATAACCAACCGATCGTATTCCCGGTGATCGGTGGTCATGGTCTCAATGAGACGCTCCGCTGCTTTCCGCGCCTTCCTCTCCTCATCTAGCTCTGCCGTCGAACGGTGTTGGAGTTCGTGGAATCATCCACAACCTCCGCCAACCTGGCCTCGACTGCAACCTGGGCGTCCTTCATGGCTTGATCATGCCGGAGCGCGGCCTGTATGGCCTGTTCCTTAAGCTCCCCCAAGGCGGTCTTCTGGGCCTCCAGCGCCTCGTTGTGCTCCTTGAGGAGCTGCTCCTTCTCGCCTAGGTACCGGAAAGAAAAGTCTTAGCAAGCAACACTAGAAAGGAAAGTTAGCAGAAAAAGAAAGGATGGTACCTTGAAGCTTGGCAACCTGGGCCTTCAGGGCCTCGAGGCTAGCTTCCGGAACAACTGTTAGACAAAAAATGCGCAGGTATCAAAGAAGGAAACATTCCGGTGAAAAGATGCCGGGGGAAAAAGAAACAATACCAACCTTGGCAGTGGCTGTGGGCTTCAGCAAGGTCCCGATGCTCCCACAGAAGCTCCTCAAAGAGTTGCTTCCGGGCGTCAGCAGTGCTCGTTCAAAGGAAGGTGGTTGTGAGAAAGAAAGAAACAAGGTTTTAACCCGAAACTCGGGACCGGCAGAGGCCGGTTTTGGCGCTAAGTTTTTAAGCTAAGTTTTGCGCTAAGAACAAGGTTCTTAACCCGAAACTCGGGGACTGGCAGTGTCGGTTTTGCGCTAAGTTTTTAAGCTAAGTTTTGCGCTAAGAACAAGGTTCTTAACCCGAAACTCGGGGACTGGCAATGCCGGTTTTGCGCTAAGTTTTAAGCTAAGTTTTGCGCTAAGAACAAGGTTCTTAACCCGAAACTCGGGGACTGGCAGTGCCGGTTTTGCGCTAAGTTTCTAAGATAAGTTTTGCACTAAAAGCTGCGCTCTCACCACAAAACTCGGGGACTGGGAAGATAGACAAGAGAGAAACCGGCACAAAACTAAAAAGATAGACAAGATCCGGAAAGAAAAGAAACCGGCATAGACAGAAATTATAAAAGAGAGTTAGTAAAACTTACCACCACATTGTTGGTAGCATCGTACTGTGCACTCGTCGAACTCTTTCATGGCGCGTTTAAGCCGAATGAAATGTTCTTCGCTGGACCGAGCCCCGGCAGGATCCGGTGCCGAAGGCGGTCCTTTCCCGGCCCGCGGGTTGAAGCAGAGATATCCGCCTCATTCCACTTCCGGGCATAGGGGAGAAGGTGCCCTGTGTCCTTTCCCGCGCGCTTCAGATCAACAATCCGGCCCAGAAGGCCGGTGGGCTTGTCCTGTGCGGCGAGGGCAGCAGGGCCGACGTGCAGCACCACGTCTCCCGAGCCGCCTGAGGTGGCGCCCTCCACAGCCTTGCCGCGGGAAGCCCCGGGCTTGAGGAACTTGGTGATCTTGGGGGTCCCGGACGGCGCCGGTTGCTTGGCCGCGGAAGGTCCTTGGCTGGGCGGCGGTGTCGGCATGGCCTCGGGAGCAGGAGGAACTACCGGCGCGGAAGTATCCGGCGCGGTGGGGGAAGAGCTAGGCTGTTTCTTCTTCTTCTTCGGGGAGGGGGAACCACAGGTTCCGCCCGCCCGGCATCGGTCCGGCCGGCGCCGATGTGGCCGGCGCCGGTATCTTGAGTCTCCGGAGGGGAAGTGAGGTCCTCCTCCGCGCGGTGATCCGGAGGTGTTGGGGCCGCGCGCCCCGAATCTTGTATTGCCTCCCGAAGGGGAGGCAGAGGTGTTGCCGGCACCAGATAGTACCGGACTTGAGTGAGGAGGAGGAGGAGTTGAAGTCCTCGCGGAGCCGGTGGAGCCGGAGGAGCCAAGCTCAAGCGCAGGGCTGAAAGAAAGGAAAAAGAGAACGAATTGGAAAAAGCAACCGGAGAAGAACCCGGTGGAAACAAAGAAAGTATAAGGAGGAACTAAAAACTTACCCGGAAGACATCGGCATCCGCCTCTGCTTGTAGCGCTTGGTGCCGACCTCCTTCCCTCCTATGACTTCAGTCCGAGGACGTTTGCCAGAGGGAGCATGGCTGGGGCCGGCGTCGGCGGGTGGGGGATCACTCCTCTGGCCTTCGGCCATGAGGTTATCCAAGAACTCATCCCCAGCCTCGGCTTGCAGAGGAGGCACATGCTCATGGACCTGTGGGTTGTTGTTGTCTGAGGGAATGTCTACAGAACGGAAAATAGCAAGAGAGCATAAGAAAACAAACAGAAAGGCTACCTCAAGTATGGTCAAATCATCAGACGAACCAGCTGGTTCCGGCGGAGACTTGCCGAGGCGGGAAGCTGGAGTCCGGCCCATCCTCAGATCCAGCCAATGAATGACAGGATCCGGATCGTACTTGTCCAGGGGCCTCTTCTGGGCAGGGCCTCGCCGGTCTGAATCAATCCGGGGGAAGCGAGCCTTGGCCTGAAAGCGAAGGAAGAAAGAAAGATTAGACACTAGTACAAAAGTTACCGGTAATACGACCTAAGCCGCATATCTTCTTACATCTTTGGACGGAGGATTCCTGGCGCTGAGAGGGCAAAGGCCCCACTCCCAGTCATCCGGCATGTCCGTTTGGCAGATTTGGCTTGCCTTTAGGACCACGTCCTTTTTGCTCAAGGCCAGGCCGGTGATCTTGGTGGGATCACCGGGGCCGTACATCTCACTAATCTTGTGAGCGCGCTCGCCGGAGGGGAAGCACCCGGCGGCCGATGAAGGTGCGAATGATATCGTCGGAGCAGATGTTGGTGTCCTTCATCAACCTCAAGCATGAAGCGCACCACCCGGTTCGTCTCGGCATGATCCGTGCCGGGGTTGTACTGCCAATTGGTCTTGGCGGGCGGCGCCGGGTTGAACGCCGGCAAGTTGATGAGGTCCTCGTCGCCCGCGTTCTTCACATAAAAGAACGTCGTCTGCCACAGCCGGCAGGACTCGAGACCATTGAACTTAAAAAAGGGGCTCCCTTGGCGGGAGCCGATGATGCAGGACCCGCATTGGACAGGGGGCTTGGGCTTAGGAATGTCCTTGCCCTGGACCGAGTTGATCCGGAGGGAGAAAAAGCGGGCAAACGTCTCTCGAGCGGGACGGATGCCGATGTAGCCCTCCATGAAGGCCACAAAGCAAGAAAGATAAAAAACGGCATTGCCGGGAAGGTGGTGAGGTTGGAGGCGATAGAAGTTAAGAAATTGACGAAAGAAATCAGAGGCGGGAAGGCCGAAGCCACGCTCAAAATGAGCAAGAAAAACAACGACTTCACCGGGTTCAAGCACCGGTTGGATCTCATTGCCTGGAGGCCGACAGATGACTCCTTCCGGAATCCTCCTGGACCGGTAGAGCCAGTCGATCTCATATTGGGTCACATCGGAACCTCTCCAGGCTCCGCGTGTCTTGTCCTTTCCGGAGGCCCGGCTAGATGTGCCGGCCTCCTGTTTCCGGCTGGATGTACGATCCATCCGGGCGAGGTCTTCGGTTAACCCGTCGGAGGTGCTGCTACCTTGGTTGCTAGAGGTGGCAGCGGGGAGAGACCCTTCGCTAGACATAAGGATCTAGGAGATGCCGAAATCTACCGAGAAACAGTTTCCCAAACGGACCCTCGCGCAAAGATCTACGAATAAGAAGAAAAGCAAAACAAAGAACGGATAAATACTCTACCGCCCCCAAGATCCGAAGTCCAAGAAAGAAAGGGGTAAAGGCGCATCGGGCCTAACCTGAGGCGGCGGAGTCACGGAGGAAGAAGTTCGCCGGAGGAACGGCAAGCCTGCGGCCAGCGAGGAAGTCCGCCGACGGCGAGGCGGAGAAGTTCTTGAAGAAGTACGAATGCGGCCGTACGCGGAGGGCGCGCCGCGCGAGGGCTCCCGCACGAGGAGGTCCGGCGGAACGGCGGCGTGAGTTCGCCGGCGACGGGCTCGAGCGAGCGGCGGCGCGACGGAGAACGGTGAAGGCACGGAGTCGAAGAGCACTGTGCGCGAGGAAGTGGAGAATGCGAGAAGAGGAAGAACGGGCGGCGGTTGCGCTTATAAAGAAGAAGGGGAGTGGGCTGAAAACCGCTGGGCCGTGGCGGTTCGCCTCGCGGCCCGCGGCGGTTCGCACCTTGGGCCGCCACGTGGCGAGGGAATACACGCAAAGAAATACGGAGCCACACGTAGGCGCACAGGGGATCCCGAAGAGGTAGTGGGATCAGCTGCGATGCATTAAATGAGCGCGCGGGAGTCGAAGGGAAGTGACCCCTGACACTGGCGCGTCAACCACAAGGCGCATGTCTCTCGCGAGCGCGGGGCCCGAGATATTCTCGACTTCGTCGAGGAAGTGTTAAATGATTAAGATACCGGAAGGCAAGATACCGGGGAATGACTTGCAAGGAAAAGATAAGGAAGATCCAGGCAAAGATGCCGGACCAGAGCTTAAAGCCGGATGGATCAAACCGGTATCCAAAGACATAAGAACTCGGCATGGTCCGTTGGATAGGATCCGCCGTACTATACCAAGCTTTCGGGGACTAATGTTGGGGGATGACCCCGGTATGCCAAAGGTATGCCAAACCGGATGGTTTGAGCCATCCGGATACCGGTTTAATGTTCTTGCCGTAAGCCCGGTAGGAATTTGGGAAAGCAAGCTAGGGCCGGTATCCCCAAGGGGGTATGCTCGGAACCCGGTAAAGAAGATACCGGAAAGGAGAGCTCGTCGGCAAGACTCGGTCAAAGATTCTCTCCAGTGCTAGAAGACAAAGATGAGCTAAGCAAAGTAACTTTAGACCAAGGGTCGACGATAAAGAGAAGGATGACGGTCAAAGAAGCCGGAGGACGTCAGCACCCTCGATTAAAGAGGACTCCGGTGTCATCTATGATTAAAGTAGCTTTATAAAGTAGTTTGTCTAGTCAAAGATGCCATTAGGGTTCCTTCCAAGTGTAAGCCACCCTCTCCCCTATATAAGGAGAGGGGGTACCGCCTCCTACGAGCGCGAGACCACGGAATAGCTTGTACCGAGAAACCCGTAACCATGTTGAAATCAATGAACTTGGTGATCTAGAGCGAGTTCTTCCTTGTGTCCTTCTTCTTCAACCTCTGGCCCTGGCCAAGTTCTTGAGGAAACCATCCGGAAGTTCATCACACCCGATCACAAACCCTCCCCCGAATCCTCATACGTCCATTCGGCCCCAACTTAAGCCATCCTATGGCATCTGCTCGTTCACCACGACGACATATGCATATGCATCCACACGGGTGGGAGGGTGAGGAACAAAATCAATGAGACCGGTTTTGATCTGTTTACCTCCGTCCATCACGTTGCTTGCTACCGAAGATGTTGACGATGTTGTCAAAGATGTTGATGATGCCATCGAGATCAGCTCCTTGTCGCCTCCAATCCCCACAGACGACGCCAATTGACAAGGTTCTAACTTGTCAATGCCTACAGATTGTAGTCTTGGGTTTCGCGAAAGTAGAGGGCAAGTAGATCTCGAAGGTTTCAGCCGAAAAGGTGCTCGACTGCTAAAAACTAGGGTTGAGTCGACAATGAGATTGATCCTTTCTTTGTCCCTCGACTCCCCCTTATATAGGAGGCGGAGCCGAGGGTTTCGTATTACACAAGTTACAAAACACCGGGGGACTCTTTGAGTTCGTCCCGTGAAGTTACAAGTCTCTTTATTCCTAATCTATCTCTATTTACCATATTCGATGCTTTAGTGAGCTTCCGGGCTTCATGAACTTCGGGTCGTGGGCCTTTAGTAAACTCCGGGTACCTTCTTCGGCTGGCCCATCCGGGATGCCTATGTCAGCGGGCGCGGAGGGAGAGGGCGAGCGCGGCGAAGAGGAAGGCCGGCTGCTGGCCTCCTTCGTCCGGTGCTCAGATGGTGCCTCTAGGGTCGGGGATGAAGCGGGGAGGAGATGCTCCGACCGACAGCGAAGGGAGCCAGGCCGGTGGCGGTAGGAAGTGCTCGGGTCAGGGGAATCAGCTGGGCAGAAGCTCAGGCGGCCAGGCGGTGGAGGCATGTGGATACCGTGATGATAGGTGGAGAGAGGAGAAGAAAAGCCGTTGGGGACATCCGGAGCCATCCAGAAACGCCACGCGTGGGGAGACAGAGATAGGTAAAGCGGTGCTACAACCACGTGGGGAATATGCTGCTATAGCCACCCAAGTAGTAAACCAACTAAATGCAACACTGAAACAGTAGAAAAGAGGAGGTACAAAAGAAACCCCAGAAGTTTCTAGAGGGCACCGAAATTGCACACATAAAAATCACTACGGAAATGAACCATAGATTGGCATACGTCTCAGCTGCAGGTTAATCGGAAAAAAATTCAAAATTAGGAAAAAAAGATATTTGTTAAGGTTTAGTATAGTAGTTATATTTGGAGTGATTTCTCTGCCCAGATGTTCATTCAATATCTGAAGGTTTGTAGGTTGATCGTCAATATCATACAACTAAATTTATTTGTAAAACAATATAAATATTTCCTATCGGGCTTCCAAGTTCTACTAACCAATTACTTGTGCTTAAAATATGTTTTTGCATTGTTTGTATTACTCACGACGTAGATTTGTTCTGAGAGTTGACATGACTTATAAAAGAGACATTTGGTTCTTTTGGTATGCAGTTCAAAGTGGGAGTCACAACACTTTAGAGGAAACAGTTGCCATGAAGCAACTTCTTTGGATTATTTGACATGGTAACATTATCCTGGAAATAAATAAAAACAATTTCATTTAATATCTACAATTTTAGAGAAGGCCCTAGCTCAAGATTTGACAATGATGTTTAAGGCCCATAAGAATCCTAGTTTCCTATGAATTCCAAAGTTACATGTTTGGCACAAGTGGTGTGAAACCATTAGAATATTATACCTGTTGCAAAGCACGAGCATTTAATTATGAATATCAAAATATTGTTTAGACTAATCAGAAAAGAAATATTTTTTTCAGTATACCTACATCCAAAAGGAGAGATTCTTGACTTGACAATTATGAACCACAACACATGTGTGAGACTTACCCCGAAAGGGTATTATCATGTTGTATTACATTATGATATCCCTGATTTATTTTGAATTTTCATAGTGAGTTATGAATTATGTATGTGCATTGAGAAATAAAATTTGAAGACCCGCAAAGCACGAGCATTTGTACTAGTAATGGTATAGATTAAGAGGAACAACTCGACGCCCCCCTTCGCCGACCGGATGGCGAGCCCGCGCCTCCTCTTCCTCCGTAGGATCCTCTACGCCGCCGCCGCCTGCTGCGCCTGTCTCCCCGCCCCCGTCTCCGCCATCCGGTGAGCGAGATCCGTTCCCCGCAACCCCCGCCTTCCCCAGTCCAGCGTCGCGTCCTGAAATGCAAATGCTCTCTTTGTCGCTCTTCGGAGCTCTAAATTGTTAATTTTTTCCGTCGGTATCGATTATCCTTGGTAGTTCTTTCGTATTTTGCCTCGGTCTGGCACGATTGGCCGCTGCCTGCCTGTTGCCGTGCGGCTTAATTTGCAGCACCGTAGATGCCATACATGTGTACATCATACGGTATACGATTTCAGTACTGTCACGAAATTTGATTATACAGGAGACTTCAATAAAATGACAAGCATTGAGCTAAATATAGGGTAACAATTCTTTTCAAATAGTGCTTCATGCCGGGTCAAAGGTTCCGTTTGCGCATTGCACCGTCCATGATCACCAGTGTTTCTCCATTCGTGTTAGCACACTCAGGTATTGCCACTAAATCTGATGACAGAACCTGATTTTGAGTCTTGTTCAGGAAGGACATTGGTTTGGCTGAACCCATTCTGTGCAGAAGAACCGTTCAGGGGCGGCATTTGATATCAGATGATAATGGTAGAAGACATGGCCTCTCGCTCTGGCCTATCCTGTCTTCTGAACTTATGCTCCCTCATAGCCTTTTCTCCTCTAATACAACACATTCTTTGTAGGTTATGTATGTTCTGCCCTTTCAGTCGATCCATGGTCTCGCTGCTGCCCAAGAACAGGAGCACGCTTTTCCTGTCAGTGAGTTTCTTACCCTCTGTTGCACAAATATCAAGAAAAGCATCGCATCGTACAAAGAGGGCAACATTGTAAATCTAACACAGTTCATGACACCATCCAGGGGCTGCAACCATGATTTACAGTGCTGCAACTCTTACGAGTATTGCGTTTCTTGCTGCTTGGATCCTTCCAGGGTAAATTCTTATTTGTAATACTTGATTTGGCATAAGAAGTTTGAATAAATGAGTCGTTTCCGAAGTCATTTACTCATCCTTGTGACAGACCAACGAAGGAGATGTGCAGAAGTTGAAGGTAGCTAAGCCAGTTACTGCTGGTAAGATGCTTGTAGTTATTGTTTGGTTTACCTTGAATACTGTAATGTGTTGGAAGGGTTTTACAGATTATTATTCTTTTAGGAACGTACACCGATATCTTCGATTTCTGCATGGGAAGATGCCGCCATAGTTCTGCAAGCGTGGTACTTGTTCCTTCTCAGGCTAATATGATTGTTTAAGGACACCTTTAACATGCATATGTGAAATAAGAAACACAGTGGTTCAGTGTATTTTCATCACCAGTGTCTTATTTTCTGGGAATCTGTCATGTTACAAATACAGCAAGTACAAGTTCAAATTATATGGTAAACAACTCTTTCTTTGAATGTAAGTTGTCCTTTGAATCTTCAGGTCCATGAAAATGCTTATGTGAGTGATTTCCATCACTGCTTCATGATGCAGCAAAATTCATCTGGTAAGCATTATATTCTTGCATCTTGGCTAAATCACCACATTCTCTAGTTATAGCATACATTCTGAACATTTCTGGTACACCTAAGCTATCTTGTTAGTGCTATCTATTATTTCCTCATGAGATTTGAATTCAACCGCCCACTAAATGTCGATAGAAGGCACGCTCCGCTTGGATCAACTTGTTGCTACATACTATTAGCCATAAGCAGTCGCTAGCCCGGTTCAGAAAGGCCAGGCCAATTCACTTCGGTTCGTGGGCTTGACTGCATATCAGCAGTCAGCAGTAGCAGTAGCCACACTGAAACCAAATATATGAGGAGATGCTGCAATTGGAAACTGTCACTAATGCTGGTGACGATAACTGTTGTGCAGTACTTCTGGATGTGAAGCTAGCAAATTTCTGAATTTATGTCAGACTCCAAAGATAAAATATTTGGACCCAGACTTAATCTCAAGATCCCAGTTTCAGTTTTAGCTTCTCTAACCATTTATAGAGAAATATTGGGAGTATAATTTTGACATCAACCAAGTAACAAGGGGTCACCACATCATGGGTGTAACTGAGCCCATAGAGAGGGAGAGAGGGAGATAGATGGAGAGAGGGAGAGAGGGAGATAGATGGAGAGAGGGAGAGAGTTCACATTTTATCTGCTTCATTGGATCAGTTCGTTAGCGCCCTATCTGTTAGTTAGATTCAATCAATTAGTTATCTTCTGTTAGAGATTTATATGCCGAGCTTGATGTGGGGTAGGGGAATTTTTTGGAGATTGAAATACATTATGGGAACCTGAGATATCCTGGTATTCGTGTGGAACTCTTATGTTTTTTGACTTGGGTGTGTGGGAGTTAACAAGAATTAGACCTCTGATAAGTTTCTTTTTAGTTTCAGGCTTAGTCTGTGCTGATCCCAGTGCTCATGTTGTGACATTATTGTTTATACATTAGAAAATGATTATGTGTAGCTATTTAACAGGGTCAACTGAATCAAACTGTGGATCAAGAGACTGTGGTTCAAGGTTGGCTGGCATTAATGTCCTTTTGGGGAGGTAAGGAACTTCAGTTTAAATTCTATATCTAGGACTGTGAATGAAGCCCATGGGAATTGCTTTATGAAATCATACTTGAAATTCAGGCAGGGGGAATCGTGTAATTCTGTGTGCGGAGCGAAAGGACAATCATGTGTTCCAAGCAAGCTTTCTGAGCTGAACAAATGTGAGATGTAAGTCTATTTAAAACATCTAAACTTTCCATAATTTACATTCTAATTTTTCAATGTAATTTATTGCTGTGTGATGACTAGTCAAGTAGCCAGTTTTATTGCGAGCACTTTAAGGAAATAATGACTTTTTTGCCCAGTTAATTGTTATGTTGAATAGTCTGCACTAGATAATTCTTTAGATGAAAGTTGACAATGAAAGATATTTCGAATTTGATACAAACAGGTATTCTAAAGTTAACACTAACAGGTATTTTAAAGTTGAGCCAATATTTACACCGGCTTTGGGCCAGCCGGTGCCAAAACTAAAGCACTGAATCATGTTTCAACATAAAATGTAGCATTACAGTGCCTATAAATAATCACTGACAGCAGTATTGTTAACCTGTAGATTCTTAAGAAAATAAATGAATTATTCTGTGCCAAATATGAGACTTTGCTTTTACCAGTTTGATTTAGGTTCTGTCAGTAAGTTAGTTTATGAATCAGAGTTATTTGGCGCTTATCATTATTCTTCCAGGATTTCCAAATATCAGTACGCTTGCTTATGGGTCTTATTTGATATTTACTTATGTTGACCTTTTTGCCTGATTAATTATCAATTTAAGAAAAATAATGAAAAATCGCTTGCTCATGTTTTATTGTTGAAACCAGTTTGCAGAAATATATGAGATGCAAAAGTGGTTGCTTTCCCAGTCTTGGACCTGACCAACCTGCTGAAGTTGTAGATGAAGCTCCAAGAAATTTGGTACGACTAGTACATATTTATGTTATTTGACCACATGAACACTGTTAAGAGGCTCTTCCGAAAAAAAAGTTTCATTACTCAGTTTTTATGCAAATACAATATTTTTTGCGTATAGTTCTGGCCATATCCCGACTCGAAAGTGTCCGTAGCTGTTCTAACCATTCCTTAAAATAGTCATTGGACATGTTAATTCAATATATTTATCTCCACAATGTTATTTCTCGGCCATCTCCATGGAAGATATGCTGGAATTGACTTGTATGCGTGTAATTTAAGAAGGCTGATATTAGCTACTCACCATTATTCTACTAACAATTCTGTGCTGATAATTAGCCCTATTATCATTTTCCCTGAGGCATTTTGATCTCAGCTAAGTGGAAGACTGATCTAAGCAAAAGGAATCAAGCATTAGCAGTTTAGTGCAATACACATGAGTTCCTGACTTACAATCTCATAGTTGTATCTTGCTATGGCTGCAGATACACTGTTTTTTTTTGGATGATCAAAATCATGGTTATCTACAAAGCTTAATCTATTTATGGGGGGAAACACGCATGGGCCACACTCACAAACTCATCTTTCTCTAGACCTGTTGGTGTTCAGATTTCAGAGGGAACCAACACATCTAGTGCCATGACCTGCAAAATGAACATACAATAACACTCAAACAGCAACACTCGCCTGCATCCATCTTTGAGCCTAAAATGAGTGGAAAACATGCGTTGTTGCCTTTGAGAAATTTCTGCCAAATGATCTGTGTTGAACTAACTAAATTTAGATTCCTAGTCATCGATTTGAAGTTTCCTGAACTATTAGGCATTTGAAGGCATACTCAAAACATTTCGGTGTTGGGCCTAGATATGATGATTCTGTTGACCCTAGAGAAGTGCAGTGTTCATTTTGGTTGCATACAAACATCAAGAGCTAAACCGATGAGGCCATATCTCGCCTACGATATATGTACACAAGTTGACCTGGTTGGGTGTTCATCCAACCTTCCATTGCCGAGAAATCGGTCAGCGGAGAAGATTTTGCTGGCTTCAGTGGGTACCAAGAATTATTCTCTCAATCTCGAAGCTCTATCAGTTCAGTGTGAGAACTTTCGCCAACCTGTCACGTGCATTGGTTGGTAAATATCAGGAAACCAGGGATAGGACACTTGCCCTTATCTACCAGCAATCAGGGCCTAATCGATGTTTGTGGTTGGAGAGGCTATTATGCTTTACTTTGTGTCTTTTGACAATCAATTCCTTAATCTTTATGGAGTACATGGTGTGGTGTCCCTTGCCTAAGAAAGTAACATCTAAGTAAAATAGAACAATCTCTAATTGAAAGAAAACTAATTAATCTCTATTTTCCTAACTATTTCTGTCTCTTTCAACTTCCTAAATAAGATCATTATCTCTTAATTTGATCGGGTGAGATTGGGACTGGCTGTACTATCCTGCGCCATTGACATAACGCCGATGACCTAAACATTTAGGTAACGCTGGTTCTGCCACATGGTGTAATCAGTTTTGAGTATTGAATCTTGGCCAGGGACCAGGGGAAAATATCTTTACCCTTGGTTTTCAATTATTCAGCTTCTTTTTGTCAAAAAGTATAATGTAGTGAACCATTCATACCTATTTCAATAGATTCCCAGAGCTGATGCTTTGCATTACTCTGTGTGTTTGTTTGGGAGGACAGTGTGTACTGGACATGACTAAGAGTTTTGGCGAATATACTTTATACATGGAACTAATTTTCGTCTGGCTGTTGTTTCAGAATCCAGGAGCATGCTTGTACATGCAGATGGATGAGCGCCTAACGTGTGATGGCTCACATCAACATACTCGAAGGCTCTGTCCTTGTGCATGAAATGGGAAAAAATAGCGGCAGTCATAAGAAAGGTAATTTTCTCTCAGATGACTCATCAGGTTTTGGAGACTCATATAATTTCGACTATATCGCCAAAATTGTTCTTGCTCACATCAATCAGTCACTTTCCAGGAAACAAGTGGATATGATCCGCTGGAAACTGATGGTTCTCTGTTATGGACAACCCTTTTCTACCTGGTGGTTTCCTCAAAATGACACGGCCATTTCCGTACTGATCTTTCCAATGGCGTATCATGGAGAAAAGCGAATATTAGTTACCTGCATCTTCCCATGGCATTTGCATGCATCAGTAGTGCCATTGCTCCACCTCCATCTGCATGCCATCCATCACAGGAAGCATAGCATCCACGCTTTCGCCATATTTATATTTTAGCTTTGTCCAGTGTAGGCTGTTTATCCTTTGCATGTGTGGACGCAAGGATAAGTGTGCAGAGCAAACAGCTTCTCAAACATTTATCTTTATAATATATCTGGTCACAAATTTCCATGCATGTTTAGTACAAAACAACCAAAACGAACTACAGAAACATGACTTCTTAAATCAACTGCACCATGACACAATCACAAACATCCATGCGCTTTGCATGCTCCTTAAAAGGAGTAGTCAGGCTTGAAGTCTGTCATAATCTTTGGCCTCACCCTCACTTTGCTATCATCCTTATTCTGCCCAGCGTTGCTGCCTGTGTCATTGTTCTCCTCTTCTGCTGCTTTCTCTTCTGGGCAGTCAAAGGCTGGGTGAGTGAATATGTTCTCCATGAGCCGTGTCCCTCTGAGGGCATTGGTGAGGGGCAGATGGCCCTCTGGCGTGTCATCGTTCAGCTCCCATATGAACTCATCAGGGAAGGCCCTGTAGTTGAACTGCTCCACTTCACTGTCCAGCTTCTTCATCCAGCCAATCTTAATGAACAAGCGGGTGTAGTCGCGCACGGACTTCTCCCAAATCCGCCGCTGCACGCTGTACCCGAACTTGCCATTGCTGTGCTCCATCCAGAGTGTGTCGATGGCGCGGAGGTCCTCCACAGAGATGAACTGGACCTCCGAGAAGAAAACATACCCTCGACGACGTGCAGGCTCGCCCGCGAGGTAGATGAGGAGCGCGCGGGTGGTCTCGTCGGCCTGGCGGTAATCTCCCTCTGCGAGCTGCTGGCCCAGGAGCTCCAGGGAGGGGGTAGGCGGCGAGGTTGTCGCGGCCGCGGAGGCGACCGGAGTTGGAGCTGCGGTGGATGCTGTGGTCACCGAGGAAGAACTGCTGGTGAAGAGCTTGAAGGAAATGCTGGTGCTGGCGTTGGTGGTGAGCTTGAGAGCTGCAGTAGGGGAGCCGTCATGGACTGTGCTGTTGAGGAAAGAATGGTGGTGCTGAAGAAGGAAGGATTGGAGAGAAGCGTTTGCCATGGCAGGCAAAGAGGGGGCTGAGGATGAACGGGAGAGGGGAGGAAAGGGAGGGAAACGATGATAAAGGAGTGGATGGGGTTTTGTGGGAGGATTGTACTTGGTGGTGTGGAGACTTGAGGGTGTTTTGTCTGTCAGTCTGTGTGCCCTTCATGTTGTGAAAATTTCTGGTTGTGGTTTTGTAAGGGTGCATCTTGGAGAGAATACAAAGGAGCTCTGTGATTGGTTGGTTCTGGGTGAGGTGAGGATACTGGCTATGGCAGGAGACTCGGGGAGAAAGGTGGCTAGGCTGTGTATGTAGAACATTCTTTTTATATTCTACTCTCTATTTTGGTCTTCGAAGAAGCTGAAATTGAACGTATTATTTGTGGTCGTATCCAGTTTCCAGTTCAGCAGCTCAGTTCTCTCTTGTTGAACTAAGAAAAAGTACTTTCAACAAGTACGAATGGGATTGGACAGCACAACCAAACCTTTTCATACTATTTTGATGTAATTAGTATTATTTTCACCCGATGGAACATATTTATAAAAATATCTCGATTTCAGGTTATTGATTTTTTAAATACGGTATATTTTCTTGAAAAACGCATCCACATGTAATTCCTTCTCGTTTTACTCTACTCTCACCGATCCATATAGAAGTATCAGAATTTTACTAATAATGTAGTACAAATTTAAACTAGAACTCTGTAATTTTTTTTTTTTGGATCGCAGGGAGTAGCTTTTATTGTTTCGTATTGATGAAATCTGTAACGTGTTGACGAGCCCGACTGATAGTACTAACCAAAAAGGTCATCCTCTTCGACTTTGTTTTTGGGTCTGTGGACATGGTGCACGTGAATACCTGCATAGAAATGGGCGAGATTGATGCTCTGGACGGCAGTCCCGACGTATGCTGTTTTGTTCGTCGTGGCGCGGGCTATTATAATAACTGACAAATTTTGCTCAATGTTTTGAAATAGCAGTTTTCCTTCCCGAGTCATGTAAAAAGTAAGAGACAAATAGGGCATCTTAAGAGCAACTCCAATAGTATAGCCAGTTGTTGGCTATAAGCAAGATGTCATGTCATCTATAGCCAATACATAGCCAACAAGTACAATAGTTGGCTATAAAGATGTACTACTTTTTCAATGGAGGACCCACCTTTTATTCACACAACTTGCCTAGGAGCACATGCTAGAGCTAGCTCTTGCATAAGAGCCCACTTAGAGCAAGTTTAATAGTGTAGCTAGCTGCTGGCTATAAGCCATGTGTCATGTCATTTGTAGCTAACATAGAGCCAACATGTATAAGAGCAAGTTTAATAGTGTAGCTAGCTGCTGGCTATAAGCCATGTGTCATGTCATTTGTAGCTAACATAGAGCCAACATGTATAATAGTGAGCTATAATCATGTCTACCTTATCAATGGATGGCCCACATTTCACTCTCACAAAGTCTTGCAGGAGCGCGTGCTTCAGAGCTGGCTCTTGCATGAGAGCCCACTCATCTTCTCTCTCCTCCTCTCTCTCCTCCAACTAAGCATGAATATATTATTTTAACCCTTATAGCCAGCTGACTAGGACTTATTATACTTGCTCTAATAGTGAGCTATAATCATGTCTACCTTATCAATGGATGGCCCACATTTCACTCTCACAAAGTGCCTAGGAGCACGTACTAGAGCTGGCTCTTGCATGAGAGCCCACTCATCTTCTCTCTCCTTCTCTCTCTCCTCCAACTAAGCATGAATATATTATTTTAACCCTTATAGCCAGCTGACTAGGACTTATTATACTTGCTCTTACATTCTCTCTCATTTTCTCTCTCCTCCAACTAGACACAAATATACTATTTTAATTCTTGTAGCCAGCAGACTAGAACTTATTGTACTTGCTCTAATAGTGAACGTGTGCTAGTAAAATCCTAGTACTTTTTTTTTGCATATATATGCTTATATTTTTTACACCATGTTTTTCATGTGTAACGTTGCAAGTAAAATCCTACTACTTTTCGTCTGTATACTACATCAAGTTTTACTAGGACAAGCTTTGTCTGGTTTTAGTGAGGGACGGCGAGGACGGCGGTGCGACTTCAGCTCGCTCTAGTGCTTGTAGTATTTTCTAGATGGTCAACAAATCTATTTGTATTTTTATTACTTTTGGAGTTCTTTGTGGTAGCGTTGATGATTATTAATAGATCCGTGAATTTATCAAGAAAAAAACTTCTATGATAAATAATCATAAATTTTTGGAGCGGGAAGGAACACAACAAATATAATGTGTGGACAATGTTGAACTGGGACAGGAGAATTCTCGTTGTTGCCACAATTTGGGAAATTATAATTTTTCATTTTGAGGCCAGGTTAGGGAACATTACAGTTTAAAATTGAGGGACTTTCTTTGAAGTGTCTAATTAGCAGTTCATTGGTTTTTTATTTGCCCCATTCTTTTTTTTTCTGGATCACTATATCTTCGTTTGTTGGGGCAAAGTGTATACTCATCGCATATACTCCCTCTGTCCAAAAATAATTATCTTAATTTTCTCGATACAGATGTATCTATAACTAAAATAAGTCTAGATACATCAAAAGTGAGACACTTATTTTTTAACGGAGGTAATAGGATTTAGTGTGCTAAGAACATCCGTTCCCCTAGTGCAGTAAGGTGTACCCCTCATCTATTTATCTCCACTTGCTTTCTCAAACATCTTTTGCCATATCCCTTAGCATGTATTTAGTGGCCGTATGGATCATTTTGACGCACATGCCGGGATCTCAACCTTATTTTCGAGAAAATATCTTTTAGCATGGACAAAGCCTTCAATATATGAAAACCTATTAAAACTGGGGTTTGATACGGTCCAATGTCCAAATCGTGGGCAAGTAAATGGTCGCACTGCACTAATATATATGTTGCATCTCGGTACGTCCTCAATGAATACATCTCTATATTATGCATCCAACCAACTACCACACATACTAACATACTCCAATAAAATGTGACAAACATCTTCAGATAATGTAAAAGTAGTCATAATGTCACAACAAGGCGTAAAAAAGGATTAAACTCATGACTAAATTTAAATTAGTTCAGAAAAAATATTGATTCCGAATAAATGTCCTCGTCAACACATACAGCTATGGGCCCATACATAGTTGAACCTTCACTCACCCGCTACAGCTGCCTTCACAACCCCCTTATTATATAATATGTGCAGAGAGGAAAATTGTTATATTCTTTCAAGAGAGGCCAAAAGGGTGTGGTAAATGCATTTCACGTGGATCGCCAAACAGAGTAGATAATATCATCTAAAAAACTGAGAAATTGCTGCTACTTTTTTTTTGAAAAAAATGATTTACATTGCTGACTGAAATGCTCAAACCTGAACATCTCTTGAGTTTTCTCCAAGGGTACATCTACTCCAGAAGGCTTGGAGATATGGGAATGGCAGACATCAAGAAACAATTGCGTGCAGTGGCTCCAGTAGTGACAACATTTTTCATAGGTCACACTCCACTTGGTAACTCGGGTGACTAGCACGCTCGACACTTTCGCGCTGTGTATTCCACCCTTAGAATTCAGCCGTTAGTTTCTCTTTAGCGCAGTTCAAAATACAGTCCAACAATCCAATGAAAAAGCGCACGTGGCTGGAATCACTAGAATTATGATTACGAGGCATGCTAATTTAGTCGTGCCATTTACAGTTTATTGTCCCAGACATGTTACTAGAATTGGTCATGTAAGTAACTGCTGCAGTATTTTTGTTGTTGTTGAGATATTGGTCATCACCAAAGAAGGAATGTTCAAATGAAAAGATGCAAGGTTATCCTTCAGAAGACAAAGCAGCGATCATGTTTGACTGCCTCAACGGTTTGACCTTCCCTGTAAAAAGGTCCAAAATGTATGGTGATGCTGCTATATTTACGATCTTAACTAATACATACCTTGTATATCCTTGATGTCACTCTCACTAGATCGAGAAAGGAAAAGCTATTATTCCTCAATTTGAAACTTGAAATTTTGATTACCTGTGAACTTTTACTGATAGTTCCATGGTGACCTCGATCTCGTTCTCCTCTGAAACAACTTCTATATTTTTTTATATCTCCCACGCCATACAATTTTTGAACTTAAAACTTTGCAATTCATTGTAACATTTGATATGAAATGTAGGAAACAATTCTTGGGATTTTTTGTTTGAGATTTTAAATATTAAAAAATTAAATTTCTCTAAAAAATTGGAACTCTTTTTCCTACATTCTAATTGCAAATCCATAATTTGTATAGTTTGTGAAATAGAAAAGACAAACCCAAAAATCTATGGGTGTGTAGTGGGCACGTTTTCACACAAAACTTTTGCCTCATAAAAACATCACTAAATAACCAAATTCTCTATAATAATCTTGGAGCTATGCCACGATATCAACAGGAAAGAGACCGATTCCTGGGACAGAGCATCTGACTCGTCCAATGCTGCTAGTGGTACTATTAAGTTGAGAAGATACATAGAAATTCATCACCTTAAAGTTTTCTAGGCAACAGTAGAAAAGAACTGCGACGGCGATCCTAGAGCAAGACATCGCCGAGCAATGAAGGTGGTGATTTCCGTTGGCCGTGGCGGCAGCCTGGCAGCCGCGGGTGATGTTTGCCAGCGATTTGAGCGATGATGGCAGCAGGGGAGATGTGAGCGGGAAAAAAAGGCGCTGCTGGAGGTTAGGAGGATTTCTAGCCCTGTCCGGCGGTTTGAGTCTTTGAGGTGCTAGCTAGGTGCAGCTCAACAATCAGCAAGGTGAATGTTCTCCCAAATCTTAATGGAGGTTACCTTGTATGCGCCCGAGTCAGCGGTTCACGAAAAAGGCTTAGCGAGAGGTTACCTTGAAATTTGACTTTGACTAATCTCAGAACACGAATTAATAAAAAAGGGGGAGTAACATAGATTAATAACATGCCCATTTTACTACTTTATGTTTACTTTTCACTATTACTAGCCTTATGCGTTTAGTTAGTTGTCAGTCCAAGGAAAATAATAACATAGCGAAAATTGCTAAGTTCACAAGTGGTATAATGTGACAAACATCTTCGGATAAGGTAAAACAAGTCACATAAGTGATCAAACTCACGGTTAAGTTGAAGGGACTTTAAAATGATATTTGATGCAAAATAAATATTCTAACCAGATTCAACTTTTGTTTACACTCATTTGCATGTACAACTATGGACCCACATTTTGTTGAAGCTTTACTCACCCACCGTGGTCCCCTCCGATAACCCACAACCCCCTTATATAATATGTTGCAGAAAGATAAAATTGATGTATTCTTTGAAGAGATGCCGACAAGAGTAATTTCGTCTATTTGGAAGAAAAATCGGGTAACATTGCTAGCTGATTTTTTCAAACCGAAGCATCTTGTGGGTTTACTCCAAGTGTGTAGCACAATATATTTAGAAGACTTGGAAATATGGGAATGGCAGACATGAGGAAACAACTGCGTACGTACGTGTGCAGTGGCTCCGTTAGTGATTACGCCTGGTATCCGTCTCACTCCACCTGGTGACACTCAGATGGCTAATGAGCAAGAGGCGCTCGCACATGGCATTTAGCTCTTCCCAATTAATTAACTGGCAGTTTCTCTTTAGCGTTGCTAAAAAGAAGTCTAATAATCCAGTGGAAAGTACTGTAGTATAATTTTGTTGTCAAGAGGCGCTCAGGCTATCAAAGTGGCCCTATAATTTTGTTGTCCAAAGCAAGGTAGCAGTATTGGTCATGGAAGCAACTACTGTAGTAGTATGTATTTTTTTGTCATCATCCATGAAGGAATGTTCAAATAAAGTAAGGAAATCTACGTATACTACAAATACAAAAGATCGACCATGTTTGACTATGTGAATGTTTTGGTCTTTGGTGTAAAAAAAGTTCAAAGACGCAATCCCTCTATCCATGAATATGTGTTTTTTTCTTTTTTGAAATCAAACTTTATCAAATTTGACTAATTTTGTGGAAAAAAGAGGTAACATGTGTGACATCAAATTATTATATTATGAAACTATCTTTGAAGATGAATCTATTGATATTAATTTAATATCATAAATGTTACTACTATTTTATAAAAAAGGTTGGCCATAATTTAAAAACTTAATCTTAGAACAAAAGCTAAATGCACATTTACTAGTGAAGAGGGTGTATGCCCCCCCCCCCCCGCCAGCGCTCCCTCCACAGTGACTGCACCCTCCTCCATGGCGATCCATGGCGGTTCCCTGTAGTATGCATGAAGGATGGATCGCGAAGCTCTCTCCTCATCGCTGGACTTCTCCCATGGGCTATCTCTATCTCGCAAGGTCCGTTCAATCTTCTCAACCTCGGTTCACCCTTGTTCTGAACCTAGTTTCCATCTTCTGGTTTCATTTGGTCATGCTAAGTTTCGTCTAGATTTGGACAATGTTGGAGTTGTACTCCACTCTTGCCTTGGTTGTGATGGAGCTAGTCTCCACGTCCCCCATCTTCGTGATTGAGTGTTCAAATTCTCGGAGATCTCTAAGGCAGTTGGTTTCTTTATTTACAATCCTAGATCCTTTGATTTCCCATCGTTTGCATGCTATTTTCATCTATGGGGCTCCGGTGGTGCTAATTGGATGTATGAGTAGTCCTCTTGGCCCTTCGAGCAATCTAAAGAATGGCACATTGTCCCTTGTCGGAATCCGCCTCTCACCAGTGCGAACACTCTGTTCCGATCACTGCTAGCCTCTCCTTCGCTGACATGGCCAGATCGTCAACTCCCGTTCCATGTTGTCCGGATTGCATGTAGTTCTAAGGCAAGGTTCTATTCGATCAGATCCAAAAAGGCTGTGTTGGCTTCTCAGTTAAGAAGAAGCAGTAAGCGGAGCTAAGAAGACACGAAAAGCCAGATATCGACCGAGTCCAGGGTGAAGCATCTAAGTTAGGATCTTACCTTTTCTTGTATCGTGGCCAGGTAGTTATTTTGACCCAGCAAAACTGCAAATCCCAAGTTCGTTGTCGATCGTGCTACCACTATGGAGATATCCAAAAAAAAATCTATCTTGGGAGAGAAAACAACGTCGATCTTTCGCATTAAACACAAACCACATGGGCAGGACATGCCTTTATCCTCTGTTTTGACCCATGTTGTTCCAAGTCCCAAACCTAATCCATCGGGTGCTTCACCAACTTTGGCCTTGGCCTGCTCCCATCCCACCACCGACACCGTCTTGGCGAACTACCCCTGTGATCCGTACCCCCACCTTCCAACCGGAGTTGCCATTGTCCAACGCCATGTCCACCACCACCACCGATCTTTCCATGTGCTCAATGACACCCCTCTACTGAACTACGACGAATGGGCTATCGTCATCCTGGAACCCGAAGACTGACACTGGTTTTGGGAAATTATGACCAGATTGGGGAATATTAACGGAATTTGAAATTCTAGAGACTTTCTTTGAAGTGTCTAATTAGCAGTTTATTGGTTTTTCATTTACCTCATTCTTTTTTCTAGGTCCGATATCTTCACTCGGTGGGGAAAAGTCTGTACTCATCACATATCGGATTCAGTGTGGGAGCCAGGATTTGAGTATGAGGTGGGTGGTGGGGTGGGGGGGGGGAGAAAATTTTCTTGTGGCACAGTTCTCTTCGTGCCAGGTATTTGTCAAGGAAGGTTTACAATTTTTGGCGGTGTTTCCCTCTTTATACTTCAGCATTAAGTAATTGATATAAAGACACTCAATTACTAATGAATGTAGAATTATATAATGATCGGTTAAATAGTATTAAGGCTTAACTTACCGGTTATAGCTATGCACATGTGTAGTATGATTATAAAGCCCAACGTAGCTAATGGACCATCTTCCGAGCTCCGAATTCAAAACCCATGGCCGGGGTGGAGGCGTAGATCTCTTTCCGGCGGCGCCATGGATGGAGTAAAGATGTTGGGCTGGCGGGTGGCGGTGGTGGTGATCCCAGATATCGATCTGCATGTCTTCCAGGCTGCCCACCTGCCCCCCACCCCCGCCCCGATCTCGATATTCGCTGCTCGTTGGGCCGGTTCCGGTGGAGGATCGACCTTGCACTGTCGTCTCCTTTCCCTACTGGCCTTGCCTATGGGTTGCTAGTATGGTTTGGAGCGGCGGCTTGCAGGTTTCCGGTGGGTCGCATGGGGGCCACTCGATCGGCATGAATAAAGGTGGTGGTCCTTGGATCTCTCTCGCGCCAAGACGAAGATCTTCCTTATGCATGTCCATCTGGATTTGGCTGGATGTTGAGTTTTGGAAGGCTCCATTGGCAAATATAACAGTGCTCATGCCTGGAGTTTGCTGGTTTGGGAGGTATTCGGTCGTGCACATTCATGCTTTTATTTCGACCGTTTGGTTCTGGAGGCAGCGATGCGAAGCTCTGTTCTGTGTTGCCTTCAGATGACATTGTGGTCCATGGTGTATCAGAGACGGAGAATTTCTTGAAGGCCGGATTGGAGGACTAGCACCGGAGGATCAAGTCGTGGTGTTGTTGAGGGATTTGCTTGGTATTTTGGGTTGGGTCTCGTAATAGCAGTATGCAAGTGGGGGCAACATCACATGTGAAGTTTGGAGACGTCGCTTGTCTTGGTGGTGTTTGTACTGTTGTTGCTAGGGCTAAAGTACCGTAGCGGGGCTTCTTTTTCTTAGTTTTATTTTTTGATTGTGTGCATCCATGCTACCATCAGGGTACTGCGTTGTTGTAGAGACTGGGTGTAATTGGTGTCTATCGATATTGATATATTCACTTTATCGAAAAAATAGACTAGTACCCGCTAGATCCGTTGAGGGGGCAAACCACTAGGGGCCCTTGGCTCCTCCTCACTTTCTCAAGCATCTTTAGCCATAGTCTTTAGCATGGACAGAGTGTTCATATGAACACTTATTAAGTTTGTGTTCGATGCGTTCCAATGTCCAATCATGGGCACCCACCGCACCGTTATATATGTTGAGTCTTGTATACGTCTTTAAGGGGTACATGACTGAATTATATGCATCCAGTCAACTGCCACACGTAATAACATATGAGTTCAACTTATCAGTCCGAGGAAAATAATAATACTAATAGAAAAAGTTCACATCTAACAATGAAATGCGACAAATTTCTTCAAATAAGGTAAAAATAGTCCCAATGTCACACCAAGAAGTAAAAATTGATTAAACCCATGATTAAATTTAAACTATTTCAGAAAGATTGTTGATACTGAATAAATGTTCTCACCAAACTCAGCTTTAAATTACGCTCGTCAACACATACGGCTATGAACCCATACATAGGTGAACCTTCACTCATCCGTCGCCGGGCTGCCTTCACAACCCCCCTATATAATATGTGCGGAAAGAAAAATTGTTATATTCATTCAAGAGAGGCCAACAGGGTGTGGCGAGCGTAGTTTTTGTGGATCGACAGATGGGAGACGGTAGACTAGATAGTGTCCTGTGAAAGAAAAGAGTAATTGCTGCTATTTTGTGGAAAAAAAACTAGTCACGTTGCTGACTGAATTTTTCAGATTTGAACATATCGTGGGTTTTCTCCAACCGAATAAAATGATAGATGTCCAGAAGAGTTGGAGATATACTCTATATGGAAATGGGAGACATCAAGAAATAACAGCATGCAGTGACTGCAGTAGTGACGCCACTCTGAAGCAGTCCAGTTGGTGACTCTGATGACTGATGCGCCGGTGGATGTTGCCCTTTGTATTCCACCGCTAGAAGTCAGCCGTTAGTTTCTCTTTAGCGCAGTTCAAAAACCAGTCCAACAACCAAATGTTAAAGGACACGAGGCTGGAATCACGGGAAATACGAATACATAGTAGTAAAATATACTATTATGCAAGGATTTCAAGGTAAGTGGTGCTAGGAAATTAAATGCGCAGTAGTCACTGCATAACATGAATGCATGTATGGAATCACTCGCAAATGAACCTAGTATTGCCCACATATGTTAAAGCATCTCCAGAGCCCGTAAAAACGCGAACTGAAAAAGGCGAGTTCAGTTCACCGAGCTCGCGTATTCGGATCGTAAAATGGCTGGCGCAGAACAGAGCCCGTAAACCAAAACTGTAACGGGCTCTGTTCTCGGCATCCGAACCCGTAAAAACAGGATTTATGAATTTTTTTTTTGCATATGATCGATCAAACGTCACAATAAAATGCAAACAATTCATGCATAGTTCATAGTGCGGACATCAAATGATACAATCAAATGACATAGTTCATAGTTCCCCATCTCCTCTCACCGCTGACATCAAACCAAGGTAGGCCCGCCGTCAGCACCATCGGCACCACCTCCTGGAGTCGCATCGGCAGCAGTTGCCTTTTGATGAGCTGCTCTTCCTCTTGCCGTGATCTCCGCCGAGGCCTCCTTCCACCACTCCCTCGTCCCTTCATCTTCCACTTCGTCCCCTTCGTCCCCTTCTTCCCCTTCTTCCACCTCGTCCCCGGAGCCGAACAGAGGGAGTGAGTTAATGTCCACCTCCTCCAACATCTCCATGTAGGAGGCGTTCTCGTTCCTAATCGGACGAGGCCTCAGTATCTACTCGCAATGGAAAAAACGGAGGAAGAGTTCATGTGTACCTTGTTGGCCCCTCGTCGAGCACGTCGTGGGCGACGTTCGCGGTTGCTTCCTCCGGCGGCAGCGGCGGCGTTGGCGTTGGCGTGGAGGGGACCGGACGCGGGGTGCCACGGCTTGTCGCAGCCTTCACTTTCGTCCTTTTGGGACCCGTACTCTTCGGTCTCGCACGGGGTGCCTTCGGCTTCGTTGCCACCACCGAGACATCACCGGTGGACGCGGCGGCAGCGGATTGCCGTTCCCGTGCACCGCCGCTTCACCCGCTCGTCGCCGAGACCGTCGTTGCTTCCTCCGCGGGGGTCGCAGGGATGGTAGGGGTCGCCGGGGTGGTTGATGGAGCGGCGGAAGCTCCGGCGACCACGGGAGAGGGTGGCGGTGCCTGCGAGGTACCAACGGCGGCCGGCGGGGTCGATTCGAGACTCATTGGGGAGAAATCGGAGGGTGGCGGCGTAGAGGAAGGTGAGGGCGCACAGATCGGCGGCAGCGGTTGGGAGGAGCTGAAAGTTCCCTCGCGCGCAAACTAGGGATTGTGTTTGGGCTGCGTTCGGTTCGCTCCATCGGCCCCTACAATACAGGTTGATGGAGCGAACCGAACGTAGCCCGAAAAAATATTTTCAGTTTTTGGCTCGTTTACGGTCGGGGCGCCCTTTTTCGATCCGATCCCGTAAACTGGCGGTTATTATTCGGTTTTAGACCTTTTACGCGGGCTCTGCTAGAGATGCTCTTAGCTTGTCATTGCTCTATATGCCATGTTGCCCCCAGGCACCATTCTGTGCCTAGCTGCCCTTCAAATTTATCATTTTCTTGTGAAGTCTCTAGTCAACATGATCTGGACACAAATGAGAGGCCCAATACTGAATATCTAGGATCTTCCCCGCAAGAATATATATTTAGGAGCTAGCAGCTAACAATTGCTGCTAGGCAGGGTAACATTGAAATTTTACAGGGCATTTTTAATCATTTGAAAATATACGATGTGTTGTGACAGAGGAATGCTGTCAGTGCAGCATACTTAAAAGAACTGGAGAGAGAGAGAGTAATGTGTAATGTCAGTTGCCTGAAAGGCGTTCTTTAATAATGAGAAAGGACAACCAGGTGTTGATGATGCAAACACCGGAATTTTATCTCATTAGAAAATTGGTGAATATATTACCAGGATCATCTCACCAAGTGGGTAAAATTTGCACTCACTGAGCTGTTTAGTGTACATCTGAAATGTATCTAACGTTGTATATGATGCCTCCCATAGGGGGCCTCACAGCGATCCTTGCACGTGAACCGTCGGATGGATCTTGCGGCGCATCCCGGCCGTCCATTTTTTTTCGCTGCATCATATAAAAGGGCACCCCCAGTGGAAACCCTAGCCGCCACAGACACGGGCCAACGCGGGGCGGATCCGCAACGACCGGAGGCGGCGGTGGCGGCGGCGACCCGAGGCGCCGCGCGCGGCCAGAGATGGGCCGGCGCTAGGCCGATCCGCGGCGGCGATGCCCGGAGGCGACGGTCGCGGGGCGCGGCCGTGCGGCCAGAGACGGGCCGGCGCTAGGCCGATCCGCGGCGGCGACGCCCGGAGGCGACGGTCCCGTCACTCCTCCTCCTCCTCCCCCAATCCCATCGCTCCTCCCTTGTCGGTCCCCACGTCGTTCTCCTCTCCGCCTCCTTGGACAACCACCGGCCGGCAGGAGCTGCGCACCGCTAGCACATGCAAGAGGGGCTGCTGGAGCTCCGCCCTCGACGGCGATGGCGGACCGCCGCCCACTCCGCTGCCCCTCTCTCCACCTATTGTCGCTCCGCTCGCTCCTCCGGCCGCCCTTCGGCCGTCGCCGTCGCCAGATATTCCTACAGGTTCTTCCCCATCTCTCTTGCCTCTGACTACTTTCCTATCTTTTCCTCTCATGGGATCCCCATATTCCTACAGCCACCGAGAGGGTACCACTGATCATCAAAGAACGATTTGGTGCAGGTCAGCTCCTTTACATTTCTTCTCTTCTTTCTTTCCCTCTCTATTTTTTATTTCCGGACATTGGTTTCCATATGGGACAGCAACGTATTGTTTAGTTGAAATCTCCGGGGGCTGTTTTGGACTCAGCTGTGATTATTTCAATCCTATGTACTCTTGTTTTATTGCGGTGTTGATAAGAAAAGCTGGACCGAGTGAGGATGCAAATCCATGTGATGAGGACTGATGATTGCGGAACATCGGCATTGTGTCCATAGGTCTCGGTGGACGGGCCTCGCTGGTTTCGTTAAGGAGAGCTGACAAGAAGAAGGTTGCGACATGTTTTTTTATCTGCATTTATGTAGCACAGGTGTGAGTCTCTGCTTTATCTTTAATTTGTTCATTCTTTGGGATGGATTCTAAAACTACATCACCTTCTAGATTGGAAGTTCATTGTTTGTAGGTTACAATATACAGAAATAGAAATAGCTTTTCGAGACAGTATCATTTTGTAATGTATAATGGGAGTAGTTAGTTTGGTGTGGCGAAGTAATCATTGTAAGAATCAAAATTCCATGTTATTCATGTATTATTCCTTTTGAGCAGTCACTGATCCTCTCCCTGATCGCCTTTTTTTACATCTCTTTACCAGGTAGGAGGACAGTGGAATCAGCGCGAGCTGCTGTGTTTGGGGCCTCTGATGTGCTGCCGCCGCCCGTAGTCAACTTGCTGCTGAAAGCCAATGCCCAAAAAGGTACTTTTATGAATCCCATTCCTTCCTCTCCTCATAGATTATTGCTGCGTGCGACACACTGCTGATATTTGAGGTATGAATGCTTAATTATGGATTTCTGGTTTGGGTGATCTGTTAATGGCCATTGGTACTTCTGTAGGTAAGTTTGGCTAAATCAGGTTGGGTTCAACAATTAATACACATCACCTCCAGCCTGTATTGCTCTAACTAAATATGTTATTTTTCGTTTGCCAGTGTGTTCACCTGTGTAAGAGAAACTCTTTGAGCAGTTCCATATACATATGGTATGTCTTTGGACGAGAATTGATGGTGATGATTTATTTGAAATAAAAAACTTCAAGATGAAATTAAGTATATATGCAGCTAAATTTTGCTTTCATGATCTTATTGTGTCCTCTATGATTTAGGTTTCCTACTGCAGCTACACCTTGCTACACCTTGCACAATACAAAATAATATATAGATGCTATGCTTCTTTGCTTTATTTGAGACTGAAGCTAAACTATACCTATATCCTCTTAAGTTGTATGAACTGTATTATTTACTCACCTTGGTCAATTTAATTCTAGCGTTTTTAGAAGGAGAAGGATCATCTAAAAAATGGATGTACTAAAGTGGATTCCGTGGTTCAGCAAAGCTGATGCCCTTGCTGGATATGCATTCATTGATGGATCTTACATGATGTCCTGGCTAGATAGCTGAGATTGATTGTGCTTGAAGTGAAGGTAAAAGAAGTAGAAAATCAAGTGATTTGTGAATTGTCAGGTTATGGTTTAGGAAAACCATTGTATTGTAAAAAGTGCTATGTATGCCAAGCCTTTTTTGTTGCCGTCCAATCTTAGTATGTCAAAAACTATAAGTGCATAGATTTCAGCTCAGATTATGTTGAGGCGTCATTGTATTGTAAAAAGTGCTATGTATACCAAGTCTTTTTTTTGTTGCTGTCCAATCTTAGTCCAATCTTAGTACGTCAAAAACTATAAGTGCGTAGATTTCAGCTCAGTTTATGTTGAGGCGTCACAGCACACATTAGTTTTTGTTCTAAATTGCATTATCACTATTTACATTGCATGTCAAACAAGGCGCAGCTAATTTTTGCTTAAACATGAGCATATACTCAACTTGCTACATTCAAATGATGATCTATATATTTTTGTGTAAGAATTCATGTGCTACTTTTTTCTTGCAGAGTGATGCCTTGAAGCTAGATGTTATCTGGTCTACATCTATTTTCCAGATTATCCCAAGCTATTGCTTTTATCCTCGAACTTGACTTAGCATTAATTCAGTTGGAAGAACAAAATGGCCAGGGACAAACAATATAAAGGTATTTATTTTTCTTTTTCCACACTTAACTATTTTTAGCTACAATTGTTTGTTTTCAAAGGGGACATTTATGCTTCAGTGCAAAGCGTATGTTATGAAAAGATTATTTTTCCTTGCCTCTTTTGACTTTGCTCTTTAAGTTTTAGTTAACTCTTGCTGCTTCTAACGAGTGATATGCAACCTTCCTTATGAAATTATGTCTTAATTCCTTGAGGGTGTTCGTTCTTCCTCTATTTGTGTGGCCGTGGATAACTCAGATCAAGCAACATTTCAATTTGAGGTTTCAGCACCATATACAGCTTCTTGTCGTCCACTTCTGATGAAAGGTTTACATCATCCTATAATATGAATGAAACCCAAAATGAGATCACTTAGAGTTAGCACATCTGGCTGGAGAACACATTAACACACTACAATAACTGAAGCAAGAAATGCAACTTGGCATGAAATGTTTCAGCAAGAAGTTCATCAAGTGTCTCTGGTAGTTGGCCACGAACTTTGCATTGCCTTCTTCGGTGGACCCATAACATGGAGCTTATCCTCTTTTAGTCGCCGTTGATGATCACTAGCTGCCATAGTACGTCCGAGCTCCACACATAGTAGCAGATGTCACGGGCCATCCTATGGAAGGCAGCACACCGGGGGAAGATGGCCCGGCTCATCGCAAGTGGCCTCAACGAGGTCTGGGTGTGCAAGTCGTGCGATGCCCCGGAAGCAGAGTCGACTGAGACAAGCGGACCTCGTGACCATGGATGTCCACCTGTCCCCTTGGCCGTGTCCAACTCGGCTACAGGAGGGAAAGACACCGTCATCCGGTCGCCGAAGACGACCACTGTTGTCCCAAGCATAGCCGGCACGGCTGCGGGCGTCATCCGGGATGGAGTTGTGGATCTCCAAATGATAATGGACTGTATGGGGCGGCGGAGTATCTGGGTCACCAAGCGTGCATCATCTTTACTGCCTATAATGAAGACAATTTACTTCATCATATTCTAATGCATAAATAAATTTCTCTCGATAAAATGGTGTATATTCTATTATATCGGTTCTTTAGAGTGTATTAACAATTAACATACTAATATCGGTTCTTCCATATTTGTGTACTGCTTTGCTCCACTCTCTCCATAAATACACGGTTTATCTTAGCAAAATTACACGGGTTCACATATTTAGAGATGGATAGGCATTCAACCATTGTGTCGCTCATTTGACAAAATTTTCCATCTTTTTTTATTTAGTATAAGTATTTTTACATCGTTTCTAGAGGCTTCTCATTTTCTACACCATGTGTATGTCAGTGTTTTGTTTTTACAATTTGAATATTAATGGAGATCTTGCACTGCTTCGGTATGTTAGTGTTTTCTTTTCAGTTATATTTTATTTGCCGAGCACCGACTAAGTTATTTCCTTTCCAAAATAATAAGTAAGGTCGTCTTATTGCCTACATGGTGTTTGGTTCTTCTCCTTGGTCCAGGTTACATTGTGCTTTCTTAGGCTGACTAAAATTCTGGAAAACTAGAGTGTATAATCTACAGAACCTGTCTCTCTAAGAGGACCAAGGTAAGTGTTATTTACACACATGGTACCATTTCACACATTGTAAGAAGCATAAATCAGTTTCAATGATAATTCATGACTATTTTATAACTTCTTTGGCAGCTTCCCGAACAATAGCGGCTATCCTTTTGATGATAACACAAGGAGAGATAAGGTACGAGTACAGCGCAACCACGTTGATGGGTTTCAGTTCCGTCTCAAGAATGGGCTAATGAGCATGGAGATTGGTCATACGGACAGTGTGAGTGTCCTGCCCATGCTAAATTTTACTGAATTTGAAGAACATCGGGTAATTTGTCATGTTTGATATGCTAATAAGGGTATTGGTACCTCCCAGATTTCCTTAATTGTGATGCATGAAGGAAAAATGCCAAAGTTTCTTGGGGGACCATGAGCTGAACTAACATGTATGACAAATACATGTAAAACTAGGTGTCATACCTGATTCCACGCGACCTGGTGGTGCAGTAGAGAGAACAAAAATATGGCGCCAAAGCTTGGAAGGAGCAGGCAAGCACGGAGAAACGCGGCTACATCCTAGCACCCAAGGCGGAGCTGCATAAATGCAGCTTCGTTCCGGGCTAGGCGTGGATGAGCGCAATAATACCGGCGGACGATGTGACCCGGGCTTCGAATACTACGGTTCGCGATGGTGTCAAGTGCCGGGTCACGGAGGCGCTGCGCCTGTGCGGGATGGAAGCCGCGAAAGAACGCACGAAAATGAGTGATGTGTACCTCAGGCTGTGTCGCCCTCGGGACGAATAAAATCATGACTACAATTGTTTTGTGCTTGCGATGAATCCTCCAAAATAGTCATTACCTGAGATGTAAAAATGAAGTGATCAAACAAGCTGTAAGTGGAATGAAATAGCATGGCCTATTTTAAATGGGTTTGTCAGCTAAGGAGCTATTTCACATAGAATTGAATGTGTGTCTAATGCATGCCATGAGTAAATATAATAGTACAACCAATACAATTAGTTGTCATTAATTTAATGTGCACCATACTGCAGCTTGAGTTCTAGGGATGTCATATTGTTAACATGGAGGAATGTCGAAAAGAATACATCGGAGCGTGCATTCTAATTTGTAATTAGAGATGAGCTATTGACATAAAGGATTGATGCCAGGGACTTAAATACCCAATGTAATTTTAAAAATCAATTTGTGTTCCTTCAATATCAGATGTAAATGTTCTAGGTGATTATATGTAAACCTTGAGGGTACTTGAACATACCATATATTTCTATTTTTCCTATTGCATATATGAGCATCTTTTAGTTCAACCGAACCCCTATGAACTACCGGGAATAGATACATTAGCACCAAGAAATTATGGTTTGAGCAATTCGTTGACAAGTAGCAAATCTGTTGCAGACTAAGATGGATAGTGGGGAAATGGATTAGTAAGGTTATAATATTTCTGATTTGCTACTAAAAAACTGGCTGGTAAAATAGTAGTACACTGTTGCAGGGTTCAGATAGTGGTCAGAGCAGCTGCAACCTACTCCATGCGTACAGTTAAGTGTAACAATAGGAAGCGGCTACGAGTACACACTCATATTAATGGTATGCTTTTGGACGCTCTCGAGTTGTTGCCGGAACTACTTAGAAACTTTAACTTCCTCCAAATAATTCACGAGTCTTTGCGGTGGTTAATTATACTGTAGGTCGCGCCTTGGCTGACAAGGATAGCAGGCGACGGGCAAGAATGATGTCGCGGCCAAGTGAGCGAGTACCTCATCGGTGGGCCATCCTTGGTTCAGAGCAAGCTAATTAAGAGCAGTAGATAAGTACCTGGCCTTGGAGAGCGAGGAACTCCCGGTATTCCATCGGTTGAGGCTCCAAGCAGGTTCCGGTGAGGATAGAGGTTGAGACTAGGCGATACCACCATCGCGCCGACGAGCGCATGCAACATCTGGGGCCAAGCGCTCTGGCATCGGCTAAGTTGCTACAACCAAATTCTTAGGTCAGGCAGAATCACCAAGTCAATTGTCGCAACGTGGCACGTAGCGGTACAACACCACCGACAACTTGCCGGAGTGCCGGCGTCCAAACTAAGCATGGATCCGGTTTTGCCCAGGAAGAGTTCCACCATGCAATGTCATGATGCACGGGAATCACTGAATGAGTACGAGGGGAGTACAAAGGTGCGGCCAGCGGCGCCGATTGGAGCACGGGAGAACAGAAATTGACGCCGGCGGCGCTGGAGCTATACACGAGAGAGAGAGAGAGAGAGAGAGAGAGAGAGAGAGAGAGAGAGAGAGAGAGAGAGAGAGAGGTGAGAAAGGGGATCCAGAGAGAGGGGAAAAAACGACAGTGTGCCTGTGCGTACAGCTGTACAAGGCGAGCTACTGGTCACGGGTGTTGTGGCCATGTGCAATACACTTTTTTTTTGTTTCCAGAATCCTTATAGTTGTTTATGTAACATGTTCTATCTCCTTCGAAAAGTGGATTCATTCCAAAAAAAATATTGCAGAAAATGGTAATGGCGAGTAAGAAGATTATTTACGAAGAAACAAAAAAAAATCATATTCTTATACATTTGGAGAAAAAGAGGAAGCATTACTTATGTTAGATGAAACACCAAGGTTCATGAGTAGTTTTTTTTGTATTGAACTTGAATTAACCTCATATTCTTGCCATCTATTTTTTTCGATAAAGTCTTGCCATCTATTTGGTTGACGAAATAACTTCTGGTTATTTTTTCATTTTGTTTGCAGTAGAGCTAGCTCTTGGTGATGCAGGTTTCTTGCGGCCTTCTTTTGCTATGCATGCAGATAGAATCCATCCGAGCTACTTCCCTGAAGTTCCTGTTGCTGTAGATGGTGCTCACATGTTTTTCTACCATTAGCTATGCTTGGAGGACCCTGCTAGCAGTTAGACCTTGGCTAGATTTTCACAGAATGTACACAAGAATTTTATCGGCTATGTTATATAACAGGCTTAGAAAAATATTAATATTAGCTTAACCAGTACCTATTTTGACTCCATCTTAAGATGTTTGTTTCTCTGTTTGAATATAATGCGATTATCCTAATTTCATCATATTTATTTTGCTTTGAACCTAAAAAAATATTATCATATTTTGCCTAATTTTTATCATCGTTATATAAAATGCAAATAGGTGTGAAATTCACGGGATCGTGCGCCAAGGCGCACATCTAAATCTAGTATATATGAGGACTTTTACGTAACCCTGAAGTTAAAATGAGCCATCCAATTTGGCCGATCCAGCGGCTGCTGAGCGGTTGTACTCCACCAGGAGCACCGACTCAAAATCGCACGAAAACTCGTGGAGTACCTACATCGGAGGGGTAAAAAGTAATTCCTCGATACTATCTGCCCCACGTAGGGGGTATTTCTGTGTTTTTTTTTTTGCCTGGTACTCCACCGCATAGTTTTAGAGTACTAGGGTACCGTAAAAATCCTCATATATAAAAAGTGCATGAAAGAGGAAGAAGGTATTACTTGCAAGTTATATGAATCTAAAGGCTAGATATGATACATTACAGAGAATCCACGATTGACTTCCTTAGACCATTCATAAACTGAGTTCAGCTCCAGGGCACCGATCAAAACTTAAGTACACTAGATTTAGATGTGCGCCTTGGCGCACGATCCCGTGAAATTCGCACTGATTTACAGTTTGTATAACGATGATAGAGAGCGCCCAGGCGCGCGTTTCCTGGGCTTCACATTATCAAGCATTTTATAGAACGCCGTAACTACATGGTGTACAACAATCATCAAAATTGCTGAAATGCAAAAGGTAATAAACAACAGTACAACAAACTATATGGGCTTGGTCATACAAGCATAACAGAAAAGATCTATAAGGAAATATAGAGATAACACTGAAGGCACACACGCACCATAAAACAAATATGAATAAAAGCATGTCCATAAACAGATAATTGCTTCAAACCCAAAATAGAGAACAGTCTTTTTTTCTGAGGAAGGCCCGGTGGCAGTGGGAAACCATGGATAAAAGAACGTTAATGATAAGTAGATAGTGGGATCAAACCAGTGGATGCAGAAAATTTAACCTTGCGCAAGTCATGGCCTAGAGCGAACTGCACACTATTAAGTATAAAGTAGCATTGTTTCAGGAATTTACAATAGTTCTTTTTCTGAGCAAGGCATTACATGATAGAACAAATTACATAGAAGCAGCTGATAGCAGCACGAACCAAAAGCATGCGCACATGGCTAGCATTAGGAGACGGTAGAACAAGCATACACACGAGGTGCACAAGGTAATCGCTGCATCAGGAACTTAGTTCATATTTACATGCCAACTACAAAGGGGAGGACTGCGACCATCGGATCTCACGGTAAGTAAATAACTGAAAGGAAACAACTACTGGCAATCTGTGTCACCAAAAGAAAGACCCCTAAAAGGCAACCATAAAGCAACCAGTCATAAATCATAACTGAAACCTAATATATATACAGTAGAGAGCATAGAATTAACATGTACTTCCTATGAGAAACAGAAACCTATTTAAAACTGCAAGAGTATGCAAAGCCAGACGCAAGAAAATTTATGGAACTCATTTTAGATATTATACCTGCTTTTTATTTAGGCATTCTTCTTCTTGGCCGCCACATCCGCCTGAGCTTTATGCGACAACTGCCTGCAAATGGTTTACACAACACTTGAATCAGCATAGGACATGGAAATGAACCAGATAGGCTTACTATATGCAAGACTTATTCACCAGTACATCAAAGACTTATAGAGCCCAATTATATTCATGAACACCTAGCTTGTCTTTCTACGGTTACCGCCCTGATATCAGACCACATGGAAAATGGATCTGAACAGTGGTTTCATTTAACTTTTTAATTCCAACAAGGCAATATATTCCATCCGAGAAAGACAAGTTCAAGAAAGGTAGATACCACTACACATGAATCAAGATCCGAAGCACATATCAATTACCAATAGGTTCAATAGAACTGTTAGCTGTTGGTTCAGTTGGTTAGCCAATTAACTCAGCTTTGTTTCCTATCTTTCGTCAACCAAAATGGTTGAAGTAATTAACAGGTATGGTTCTAGATATACCCTGTACCATAATATACTTTTCTATGTTCAAGTCATCACACCAATTATATTAAAAACCTATCAACAAAAACACATTTTCTCAAGTATTCATACTCTGTAGTGCACTGCATCGATTCTGATATGATGATCTATGCGAGTTTTACAAATGATTACTACAAACCTTCCAAGAACTTTCTCTGATGAAGCCAGAAAATCAAGGGTAACTTTAGGTCCTAGCGTGCAGCAAGCCGTGTAGGTAAAAGTCGTGGCCGAAAACCTGCAAATCTTACATGTAAGATTAAACATAACTGAGCTTCCAGATGGTTTGCATGTCCTCAACTATACAACACTAAGCAATTCAGGAAATGGAACTTGGACCAGCAATAGGTGATGAAGGACAAGAGCAAAAATAAAATGCATTCATGTTACAAATGGTACTCAGCTATTTACCTGGCTGGACCCGAACTATGCTATGAACCTTGTCAAGGCAGGTAGATTAAAAAAATATAGGCATGAGAGACCAGCCAAACCATTAGATATACACAATGTAGTCCTAGTAGTCTAGCATTTTATTAACCTTTAATTCTTTCGAGCAAACCAAACTATCATATAACTATGCAGGCTTCTTTCATTTGATTCAGTATGTTCAATGTGGGAAAACCTGAATTACTAAAAAACCTAGGAAATATATGATCAATCTGCGCATAATAAGCGGCAGGCACTGCTAGACCACCCTAACTTGCTACCCAAAAAGTAGCAAGTACCTAAAGGGAGACATTAAATATAAACAAATTGTGTATCCCGATTATATGTATTCTTATGGAGTAGGCAGTGGTGTCGAAAAAAAAGAGCAAATGAATTTTGTTATTTTGCAAACTAAGATGGACACTATAGAGTAAAATTAATTTCCTTATAAAAGGGTTTCTGCTCTTATTCACCGGTGGCAGAGAAATACTAATTATCAAGATGGTGTTCAAAATATAATTCAAGGCTCATCTTCATTCAAGGTTGACAATTTTGAGCAATCAATTTAATATTTGGTGCACGCCTTGGAACGCGGCTCCCGGCTTTTCGCATTGAGAAACAATTTGTAAAACAGTATATCAACCTTGTATAAAAAACTATTATATGTAAAATTATGCATTTATAGAGTTAACCTATCATAGACCAACCATCCACTGAAATCATGTAATATCTTAAATATGCTTAGAAAATCTTTGAAATGAAAACGCATCTAATATTCGCAGATAATGACCTCAAAAGACGCACCTAATATTAACTATATTAACTGAGGTCTGCAACACATGTCAAAAGAACCATAAAACTATCATAATAAAGTCTATTGCAAATGCTGGACCACTTTTTGAATGCATAAACCAATCGGTGTCACACTGTCACAAAGCAGAGGTGGATAATGTGCTGGTTTGTAACATCCCAAGAATTTCAAAATAAAACAAATGAATTTCACTAGTTCCAAATTTTGGAACCAACAAAAACTTTTATTAAATAGAATATGATACATAGTGATCTTGCTTAATTCTTGTGTTATTGCTATGATTGCTTGTTATTAGTATTTGAAGTGATCTTAAACCCTAAAACCTCACCCCTCTTATCACCATCCTAGTTAAAATAAAATAAAAGGAAATTAAATAAGATAGAGGCATATGTGCCTATGGATATATTTATAAAACCTTACCCTAAACTTTTCTACTTTGCTTAGAGATTTGGAAAACCTTCATACACCATACCTAGTACCTATCAAACCAATTTCAAGTGGTTTCCAAGAAAATTAAAAAGGAACTAAAAATGCCATAGAGGCATATGAGAGCAAAATAGCAAATTGTGATTTTAAGAATCTTGACCCTAATACATGTTATGAATGGAGGGATCACTCCTATATACCATTTCAACACTCAACCACACCAACTGGGTCAAGCCAAGTCAAATCTAAAATCAAATGCTACATATGCATAGAGGCATATGTGACACATAGCCATAATACCCAATTCTTGCCCTATGACTTTAACCCTTGACCAAATGTTGGGAAACCATCTCTCAACCTATTATAACACTAAATTGACCCTAACCCATGTTCAAGTAAAGCAAGATGAACCCTTTTCAAAAATAATAAAAATTGACACATCACCTCTTATGTGCTATGGCCATCTTGCAAATATTTGACCAAGACCTTTTGAAATGGATTCAATGGTTGGAAAATGTCTCCAATAATAAGAACCACTTTAGAGTCAATAAAAGTCAAATCAATTGGAGGGAAATCAAATAGGGAGAAAATTCCCAAAATTCACTCACATACACATTATGCCAAATTACAAATCTTCACTCTAGGCCATAATTGCTTGCCCTCTTGATTGTAGAATACCTAAATATGATAAACTAACACAATTGCATCATTGAAACCAAAATCAAATGGAGAGAAATGAGAATGTGAGAAAATATCATTTTTTCACTCACACACACTTAGCCCTTTTTGCAAAACCTCAACCAAGGCCACTTTGGCTTGTGCCATTGATTGTAAAACTCTTATATATCAAAAACAAACACAATTGACACAAAGAAACCAGAATCAAACCAAAGGAAAAATCAAATCTCAATAACATGTGATAATGGTCATATGTCCCCATTTTATTTTCTTCACCACTTTGCCCCCATTTATCTCCTGTTTCCTCAACCAACTTTGGTCAACCAAAGCCATGTCATCCAAGACCAAGTGATGGTGAACAACTTTCATGTTGACCATTAGTGCTAATGTTGACCAGGTTGACCAGTATAGATTTGACAAAATAGGACTTTGAAACAAAGTGTAGATAACCCCATTTTGGAAATCTTGCAAATCTCCACCAAAATGACCACCACCACCACCTCTCTTTCTCTTTAATTATATGTTTGAGTTGTACCAAAAAGAAATCCAAAATTCCACAAAAATCTTCATGCGGCCATTGTGTCGAGCACCTTGTGTGCATAATCTGGAATTCATGTTACATGCTATAAACCACTGGATTTTAGCCTCTACCCCTTTTCATATGTGATCATCAACCTCCTGTACCTCCCCTGCATCAAGCCCTGCCAGTTTGCACTGAGTGGAGTGGTGGCATGATCAAAAACTTCACAGTACCGAGCCCAAGGACACCACCATGCCGGCCACCGTGCACTCGAGCGACCTGAGCCCCTACTCTCCCCTACACCATGTCTACTGCCTTCCCTGCATCACCCTAAACACGCTCGTACTACCCCTAAGCAAAGAGACGCACGCTTGAAGCCAACCCGCACGCGCCCAGCACCTCGCCACGGCGTGCCAGACACGCGGTGACCGCGCCCCGACCCAACCCTGGACGCGCCAGTACACGCCCTTGCCTGGACTCGCTCGACCTCCTCTCCCTCTCTCACTTGGCACGCATGATTGATACGTCCAATTTGCATCACTATTTTATATCATAATTTGCTGTTATTCATTGATATATTTCATATTGGGACACAATACTTATGTTATTTCATCTATTTTGCATGTTTCATCATTATTGGAGGATCGAACGCCGGAGCCGGGATTACTGCTGGAAAAAGCACCGTCGAACGCAATATTTCGGAAGATCAAGCTGTGGAAGGGAATTATACCAAAAATCCTATTTTTCAAGATGACGAAGGAAGCCGGAAGGAGGAGCCGGGAGGAGCCGGGGTGGGCCCACACCCTAGGGCGGCGCGGCCCGGGCCCCGGCCGCGCCGCCATGTGGTGTGAGGGGCCCACGACCCCTTTCGCCTCCTTTTCTTCGCGAAACCCTTCGTCCCGAAGACCTAAGCCACGAGAGGAATCCTCACGAAGGGTTACAGCCGCCTCCGCGGGGTGGAGAACACCGGAGAGAAAAGAGCTCTCCGGCGGGCAGGAATCCGCCGGGGAAATTCCCTCCCGGAGGGGAAATCGACGCCATCGTCACCGCCATCGAGCTGGACATCATCTCCATCACCATCATCATCATCTTCACCATCATCACCGCCATCTCCTCCGCAGCACCTCGTCACCGCCGTAGCAATTTGGGTTTGATCTTGATTGTTTGATAGGGGAAACTCTCCCGGTATCTATTCACACTTGTTGTTGATGCTATTGAGTGAAACCATTGAACCAAGTTTATGTTCAGATTGTTATTCATCATCATATCACCTCTGATCATGTTCCATATGATGTCTCGTGAGTAGTTCGTTTAGTTCTTGAGGACATGGGGTGAAGTCTAATTGTTAGTAGTGAACTATGGTTGAGTAATATTCAATGTTATGATATTTAAGTTGTGGTGTTATTCTTCTAGTGGTGTCGTGTGAACGTCGACTACACGACACTTCACCATTTATGGGCCTAGGGGAATGCATCTTGTACTCGTTTTCCAATTGCGGGGTTGCCGGAGTGACGAAACCTAAACCCCCGTTGGTATATCGATGCGGGAGGGATCGCGGGATCTCGAGTTTAAGGGCTGTGGTTAGATTTATCTTAATTACTTTCTTGTAGTTGCGGATGCTTGCAAGGGGTATAATCACAAGTATGTATTAGTCCTAGGAAGGGCGGTACATTAGCACAGGTTCACCCACACGACACTTATCAAAACAATGAAGATTAATCAGCTGTATGTAGCGAAAGCACTAGACTAAAATCCCGTGTGTCCTCGAGAACGTTTGGTCATTATAAGTAAACAAACCGGCTTGTCCTTTGTGCTAAAAAGGATTGGGCCACTCGCTGCAATTATTTCTCTCGCATTTTACTTACTCGTACTTATTTCATCTCGTTATATCAAAACCCCCTGAATACTCGTCCGTGAGCATTTACGAGTGAAACCTTCATCGAAACTGCTTGTCAACACCTTCTCGCTCCTCGTTGGGATCGACATTCTTACTTATCGAAGATACTACGATACACCCCCTATACTTGTGGGTCATCAAGACTATTTTCCGGCGCCGTTGCCGGGGAGTGAAGCGCTATTGGTAAGTGGAATTGGTAAGGAAAACCTTTACTTGTTTGTGCTGATTTTATTTACTGCCTGCTGCTATAAGTCATTATGGAGAGATCTTCTCTTCAATTTCTATTTGGGAAATCTACTACTACTGCAACGGTAGTGGATGAGGCGCCAGGTGAGGAAGTAATACCATATAAAATACCTACGAAAATTATTGAACATGTTATGGATAACCGCTATGAAGGGGATGGAACTGTTCATCCTGGTGATCATTTACTGTTTTTGCATGAATTATGCGGGTTATTCAAATGTGCAGGTATTGCTATGAATGAAGTTAGGAAGAAGCTATTCTCTATATCGCTGTCTGGCAAAGCGGCGCATTGGTATAAATTGCTAAGAATGGTGATTCTCTTGATTGGGAGGACATTGTGCCTTTATTCTATTCCAAATTTTATCCTCCAAGTGAAATTCACAAAGATCGGAACCGCATATATAATTTCTGGCCTCATGATGGAGAGAGTATTGCCCAAGCTTGGGGGAGATTGAAGTCTTTAATGCTCAAATGCCCCATTCATGAGCTTCCTGGTAACATTATTATTGATAATTTCTATGCAAGACTTTCTTTTCAAGACAAGACCTTGCTCGGATACTTCTTGTTCCGGATCATTTACACGCAACAAAGAAGAGTTTAAAAGGGACCTTCTTGATCGGATCCAAGAAAATATCGAAGGATGGGAGAACGACAAAGATAGAGAATCAGGTATAATTTATGATTATAAATGCATTGAAGCTTTTATGGATACTGATACATTTCGTAATATTAGTGCTACATATGGCCTTGATTCTCAAGTTGCTACAAACCTTTATAAAGCTTTTGCCTCTCATTATGAATTGCCTAAGAAGAATTTTGATAAGTATCATGAACCGTATAAAGATAAAATTGATTCATCTATTAATAAGTGTGTTGTAGTTGAAACTGCTGATCGCGTTATTCCTGAAGCTTATATTGAAAAAACTCCTTTCTCTGCTAAAATGAAAGAGTACTCTGTTATAAATAGTGCGGTTCATAAAAGTGAAAAGAAACCTATAGAACCTGAAGAACAAATAAAAGTTGAACTCTGCTATTGCCATAGTTAAAGATCTTGTGACTGAAAATGTTGAGGATGGTCATATTATTTTACGTGAAGATGCTTCTAATATTGTTTCACATCCTAATAAACCCAAACAAGCTAGTGTTCCTATGCTATCTCGTTAAAATTGGTGATCATTGCTATTATGGTTTATGTGATATTGGTGCAAGTGTTAGTGCTATACCTTATGAGCTATATACGGAGATTATGCACGAAATTGATTCTTGTGAACTTGAAGAAATTGATGTGGTTATTCAGCTGGCTAATAGAGAAAATATTTCACCAATTGGTATTGTTCGAGATGTGGAAGTTCTATGTGGTAAGATTAAATATCCTGCTGACTTTTTGGTACTTGGTTACTGCTTGCTAGTGATTATTGTCCTATCATTTTTGGTAGACCTTTTCTAAATACTTGTGGAGCTATTATAGATTGCAAGAAAGAGAAAATTTTGACCAAATTTGCTGGTGAATCTTATGAGTTTAACTTCTCTAAATTTACTAAAACTCCTTATAAAGCTGATTTGCCTAGTAATGATTTTAAAATGGAGCGAGTGTGCATCTATTGTTCTTGTTCCTAATAATCCTTTGCGAGCAACATTTGGAGGATAGCGAGAGTGAAGTTTTTAGGAAGGAAAGAGAGGAGCTTGAGGAGATTTTTCTTCGCCAACCTATTCTCAAGCATGATTTACCGGTGGAAGACTTGGGTACAACACCGCCACCAAAGGAAGATCCTGTTTTTGATTTAAAGCCTTTACCTGATAATCTTAAATATGCTCATATTGATGATAAGAAAATATATCCTGTTATTATTAGTTCTAAGCTTACAGAGTTTGAAGAAGAAAGATTATTGCAAATATTGAAGAAACATCGAGGTGCTATTGGCTATACTCTTGATGACTTGAAGGGGATTTCTCCCTCTATTTGCCAACATGCCATTAATATGGAAGATGATGCGAAGCCTGTTGTTGAACCTCAGCGTCGTCTAATTCCCAAGATGAAGGATGTGGTAAGAAATGAGGTATTACGACTTCTTGAAGCTGGTATTATATATCCTATTGCTGATAGTAGATGGGTTAGTCCTGTGCATTGTGTTCCTAAGAAAGGAGGAATGACTCGTTGTGCCTAATGATAATGATGAGCTCATACCTCAAAGAGTAGTTGTAGGGTATAGAATGTGCATTGATTTTCGAAAAGTTAATAAAGTTACTAAGAAAGATCATTACCCTTTACCATTTATTGATCAAATGCTAGAAAGGTTATCTAAAAATACTCATTTTTGTTTTCTTGATGGTTATTACGGGTTTTCACAAATTGTCTGTTAAAGCTAAAGATCAAGAGAAAACCACCTTTACTTGTCCCTATGGAACTCGATGCTTATAGGCGTATGCCTTTTGGTTTATGTAATGCTCCTGCTACTTTTCAAAGATGCATGTCTGCTATTTTTCATGGTTTTTGTGAGAGTATTGTGGAAGTATTCATGGATGATTTTTCTGTCTATGGGAATTCATTTGATAGTTGCTTGCGAAACCTTGATAAAGTTTTGCGAGAGATGTGAAGAAACTAACCTTGTTCTTAATTGGGAGAAATGCCACTTTATGGTTAATGAAGGAATTGTATTGGGACATAAAATTTCCGAGAGAGGTATTGAAGTTGATAGAGCTAAAGTTGAAGCTATTGAGAAGATGCCCTATCCGAGGGATGTTAAAGGTATTCGTAGTGTTCTTGGTCATGCTGGGTTTTATAGGAGATTTATTAAAGATTTCTCCAAGATTTCAAAGTCTCTTACTAATCTTCTTCAAAAAGATGTACCTTTTGTTTTTGATGATGATTGTAAGGAAGCTTTTGAAACTCTAAAGAAAGCCTTAACAACTGCTCCTATAGTTGAACCTCCTGATTGGAATTTACCATTTGAAATTATGTGTGATGCTAGTGACTTTGTTGTAGGCGTTGTTCTTGGACAGCGAGTAGATAAAAAATTAAATGTTATTCATTATGCTAGCAAGACTCTTGATGCTGCTCAAAGAAATTATGCTACTACCGAAAAAGAATTGTTAGCTGTAGTCTTTGCTTGTGATAAATTTAGATCTTATATTGTTGATTCAAAAGTTACAATTCATACTGATCACGCTGCAATTAGATACCTTATGACAAAGAAAGATGCTAAGCCGAGGCTTATTAGATGGGTACTTCTTTTGCAAGAATTTGATTTACATATTGTAGATAGGAAAGGTGCTGATAATCCTGTTGCTTGATAATTTGTCTAGATTGGAAAATATTGCTTATGATCATGTTCCTGTTAATGATAGTTTTCCAAATGAACAATTGGCTGTAATAAAGGTGAGCTCGCGAGACAGATCCTTGGTATGCTTGATTATGCTAACTTTATTGTTTCCAAGTACTTGCCTCCAACCTTTTCAGCTCAGCGAGAGGAGGAAATTCTTTTATGACTTGAGGCATTATTTCCGGGATGACCCACACTTATATAAAGAAGGAGTGGATGGTATTATGCGAAGGTGTGTTCCCGAATATGAACAACAAGAGATATTGAGTAAATGTCATGGTAGTGCTTATGGAGGACATCACGCCGGAGATAGAACCGCGCAAAAGGTTCTACAATCAGGTTTTTATTGGCCAACTCTCTTCAAAGATGCAAGGAAGTTTATTTTATCTTGTGATGAATGTCAAAGGGTTGGTAATATCTCCAGACGCAATGAAATGCCTATGAATTATACTCTTGTTATTGAACCGTTTGATTGTTGGGGATTTGACTTCATGGGACCGTTTCCCTCTTCAAAAGGTAACACTCATATACTTGTTGCTGTTGATTATGTTACTAAATGGGTGGAAGCCATACCTACAAAAAGTGCTGATGGTGAGACCTCTTTAAAAATGCTTTCAGATATTATTTTTCCTAGATTTGGAGTACCTAGATATATTATGACTGATGGAGGTTCTCATTTTATTCATGGAGGTTTTAGAAAAACTCTTGCTAAGTATGGTATTAATCATATAATTGCTTCTGCTTATCACCCTCAAAGTAGTGGCCAAGTAGAACTATCAAATAGAGAAATTAAATCTATTTTGGGAAAGACTTTTAATAAATCTAGAAAGAATTGGGCTAGTAAATTGAAAGACGCACTATGGGCTTATAGAACTGCTTATAAAAACCCCATGGGAATGTCACCTTATAAAATGGTTTATGGAAAAGCTTGTCATTTACCTTTAGAACTAGAACACAAAGCTTATCGGGGCTGTTAGAGAATTAAATAGAGATCCTAAACTTGCCGGTGATAAGAGGTTGTTACAATTAAGTTCTCTAGATGAATGGAGAAGTGAAGCTTATGAAAATGCTAAACTCTTTAAAGAAAAAGTTAAAAAATGGCATGATAGGAGGATCATCAAAAGAGAGTTTAATATTGGGGATAAAGTCCTATTGTATCGGTCTCGTCTCGGATTCTTTGCGGGAAATTACTCTCGAAATGGGAAGGACCATATGTTGTTGAGGAGGTGTATCGTTCGGGAGCAATTAAAATTAGCTCTCTCCAAGGTAATGCCACGCAAGTGGTGAATGGACAAAGACTCAAGCATTATATCTCAGGTGATTCTTATAATGTTGATGTTGATATTATTCGAGTGGAAACACCGGAAGCTTTCATCAAGGGACAAATTGACGAGTCCGCGTAACTCAACTTTGAATAGGTAACAGTACTGGTAACGAAAAGTTCGCGATTTACTTTCCGAACATTATTTTTGTTGTTTTTGGAAAATATGAAAAATTACGAGTTCGAAACGGAGTGGAAAAGACGCACGAGGGGGCGAAACCACGGGCCGGCGCGGGCCCCGGCCGGCCGCGCCGACCTATGGTCCGGCCGCCTCGTCGCTCCTTTCCGACTACGGTTCGATCCGGTACTTTCCGTTTGTTCTGAAATTTTTTATTATAAAATCCCCGGACCCCCGGAGGTCCGTATATCGTTTTCTCGACGTGTTTTGTTTCGAGCTGTTTACGCCGGGATCTGTTTTCGGTTTAGAGGCACCATGGTCTCCAAGAACAAGGGCAAGGAGCTTCCGGATGAAGATAATCAGGATCGTGAGTGGAAAGAAGAGGACAAGAGCGTCAAGGAAGAAGCAAAGGAGGATGAAGAGGAAGTCAAAGAAGTTCCGCAAGAGCATCCACGCACCACCATTGCAAGCGTCGAAGTGGTGACAAACTCGCTCAACGCCAAGAAGAGCGCACGGATTAGGACCGGAGGAGGACTTCCCCACCATTATCTAGCTCCAAGGACATCTTCTTCAGGCATTCACCATCCTTTCCACAATCTAATCTACAATAATCAAATTGAAAGGACTCCCAAGGCAGCACTGCCTAGCAATTGGGATATAGATCGTTCTAACAATGCAGGAAAGACGGAGCCCGAAGGCTGAAGGTTGGGGAAATAACTCCAAGAGTTGGGACTCGTCGTCGGACGGACTTCTTAACCGCGTCGAGCACAATTCGGAGATGATTCGCAACCTCATATACGAGATTGATGAGCTTCGGGAGCTTATTGAGAAGCTTGACGAGAATTCATCACCACCATCACCAAAGGAGTAATCCATCATCGGTATTGGCATCCCCTTGGTTTGTTCCAAGCTTGGGGGAGTGCCGCGGTATCACATTATCATTACCTTTTACTTTTTACTATCAAGTAGTGTCATATCATGAGTAGGGAAGTTATCGTATGAGATGGGTTGCGGTGTGGAGTATCTCTCCTTTAGTTTGTCTATGTATCCCTTGGTGTGAGTTATCGTTATGGAATATTAATGAGAAGTCTTATCATTTACGTATTGCACATCTTATTTTAGTTTGCAATTTCTGCTATATGACTTATCTTGATTTTAGTATTGGTGCCACTTTGGGAGCATTGAGTTAATCTATTTTGTTTTGGCAAACTTAGCAGTGGTCAATAGCAACAACACTTTGAGTTTTAGATGAATAGAGGAAGTACATGTAGAAGATATTATTATCTTTCTTATCAGTTCTTAGCTTAGTATTCTAAAGTTAAAACTGTTTGTGTTTACAAGTAAGATGCATGGTTGTTTCTATCACATGTATATTTGTTTGTTTCACCTCAACTCTTATGCTTGCTAATTAACCTTGCTAGCCAAAGACCTGTGCCGAGAGGGAATACTTCTCGTACATCCAAACCTGAACCCAAACCTATGCCATTTGTGTCCACCATACCTACCTACTGCATGGTATTGTTTGCCATTCCAAGTAAATACTTCATGTGCTACCTTTAAACAATTCAAAACTTATTACTTCTTATTTGTGTCAATGTTTTATAGCTCATGAGGAAGTATGTGGTGTTTTATCTTTCGGTCTTGTTAGGCAGCCTCCACTAAAGGACTAGTGGCTTCATCCACTTATCCTATAATTTTGCAATAAGAGCTGGCAACGGGGTTCCCAGCCCCAATTAATCAACTTTCATTAATAATTCTCTTCACATGTTTTGCCCTGATTCATCAGTAAGCAACTTAATTTTGCAATAGACACTCCTCCGTGGTATGAGATTGTTGGAAGGCACCCGAGGATTCGGTTAGCCATGGCTTGTGTAAGCAAAGGTTGGGGGGAGTGTCACCCTTAAATAAACTAAAATACATGTGCAAACAAAAGAGAAGAGGGATGATCTACCTTGCTTGGTAGAGATAACGTCCTTCATGGGAGCCGCTCTTTGGAGGTTTGTTTGGCAAGGGGGTTAGAGTACCCGCTACCGGTCGTTGACAACAACAAACACCTCTCAAAACTTTACTTTTATTCTCTTTATATGATTTCAAAAATTGAAAAAGCTCTAGCACATGATTTAATCTCTCGCTTCCCTCTGCGAAGGGCTCGTCTTTTACTTTATGTTGAGTCAGTAAACCTATTTCCCTCCATCTCAAGCAAGCATTTGAGTTGTTGTGATTAAACTATTATATTGTGATTTGCTTCATCATGTCTTTACTCTTTCTTGTTTAATACAAGTTTTACCTTGAATGAATATAACTTTGAAAGTCATCAATGATTAATATGATTGAGTATGCAAGTTTACCATAAGCTTTTGATATGAGAGCGCTGCTCAATAGATGAATATAATTTGTTAAATGTTCTCACGACCAAGAACAAAGTTTGCCATCACCAACTATGATTCCTTATGCACCTTTATTTGTGATTACCTTATACTTGTTTCAAGTTGAGTTATATGAGGAAGTTGTTTACTATAATGTCTTGTGTGAATGAATATGATGCTTCTTGTCCGTATTTTATTTATCGACTCTTCACTCCATAAACATGTGGACCTGTTTACGGAGTTCGGTTTCGCTTGGGGACAAGCGAAGTCTAAGCTTGGGGGAGTTGATACGTCCAATTTGCATCACTATTTTATATCATAATTTGCTGTTATTCATTGATATATTTCATATTGGGACACAATACTTATGTTATTTCATCTATTTTGCATGTTTCATCATTATTGGAGGATCGAACGCCGGAGCCAGGATTCTCGCTGGAAAAAGCACCGTCAGAACGCAATATTTCGGAAGATCAACTGTGGAAGGGAATTATACCAAAAATCCTATTTTTCAAGATGACGAAGGAAGCCAGAAGGAGGAGCCGGGAGGAGCCAGGGTGGGCCCACACCCTAGGGCGGCGCGGCCCAGGCCCTGGCCGCGCCGCCATGTGGTGTGAGGGGCCCACGACCCCTTTCGCCTCCTTTTCTTCGCGAAACCCTTCGTCCCGAAGACCTAAGCCACGGAGGAATCCTCACGAAGGGTTACAGCCGCCTCTGCGGGGCGGAGAACACCAGAGAGAAAAGAGCTCTCCGGCGGGCGGGAATCCGCCGGGGAAATTCCCTCCCGGAGGGGGAAATCGACGCCATCGTCACCGCCATCGAGCTGGACATCATCTCCATCACCATCATCATCATCTTCACCATCATCACCGCCATCTCCTCCGCAGCACCTCGTCACCGCCGTAGCAATTTGGGTTTGATCTTGATTGTTTGATAGGGGAAACTCTCCCGGTATCTATTCACACTTGTTGTTGATGCTATTGAGTGAAACCATTGAACCAAGTTTATGTTCAGATTGTTATTCATCATCATATCACCTCTGATCATGTTCCATATGATGTCTCGTGAGTAGTTCGTTTAGTTCTTGAGGACATGGGGTGAAGTCTAATTGTTAGTAGTGAACTATGGTTGAGTAATATTCAATGTTATGATATTTAAGTTGTGGTGTTATTCTTCTAGTGGTGTCGTGTGAACGTCGACTACACGACACTTCACCATTTATGGGCCTAGGGGAATGCATCTTGTACTCGTTTGCCAATTGCGGGGTTGCCGGAGTGACGAAACCTAAACCCCCGTTGGTATATCGATGCGGGAGGGATCGCAGGATCTCAGAGTTTAAGGCTGTGGTTAGATTTATCTTAATTACTTTCTTGTAGTTGCGGATGCTTGCAAGGGGTATAATCACAAGTATGTATTAGTCCTAGGAAGGGCGGTACATTAGCACAGGTTCACCCACACGACACTTATCAAAACAATGAAGATTAATCAGCTGTATGTAGCGAAAGCACTAGACTAAAATCCCGTGTGTCCTCGAGAACGTTTGGTCATTATAAGTAAAAAAACCGGCTTGTCCTTTGTGCTAAAAAGGATTGGGCCACTCGCTGCAATTATTTCTCTCGCATTTTACTTACTCGTACTTATTTCATCTGTTACATCAAAACCCCCTGAATACTCGTCTGTGAGCATTTACAGTGAAACCTTCATCGAAACTGCTTGTCAACACCTTCTGCTCCTTGTTGGGATCGACATTCTTACTTATCGAAGATACTACGATACACCCCCTATACTTGTGGGTCATCAATGATCACCACCACCCTAGCTACACCCTAGACACTCTCCCTAGGTCGCGCACGCTCCCGTACCGTCGCCATGATCGCCACCCTGCCGCGCCGGTACTGCAAGTACCCCAACGTCGCCAGCTCGCCACAGACCATAATTGGACGCGCCATCACGCGCGCTAGCTCCGCCTAGACGTCGCCTACAAGACGCGCCCCCTAGCTTGCCCCTTCGCCGCTTCAGACGGCCGCGCCATGGACGACCTCCACAGCACCCCACGGTCACCTCCCGTCCTATAAATAGAGACCATTTCAGCCTCCCTTCTCCACACAGAACCTGCTCCCCTCCTTCTCCTTGATCTCCTTGACCACCTCTCCCTTCCCAATTTCACCGGAGTAGCTCTAATTTCACCGCCGACCACCGTGACAGTAGTAAGAAGGCGACGACGATTGGCGCCACCCTAGCTTCTCCCTCGACCACCATTCGACTCAGCGTCATCGACAACGTCATTCGCCCGCCTCGCCGACCCCGCTGGACGCTGGTAAGCCCCTCTTCGCGACCCTCTGGCCGCCGGTAGGGTTTACTCTCCGGCGAGCCATGTCGAGGATGAGGACGACCCGCAGCCGTGCGATCGTCTTTTGATCCGACGGCCCTCCTCGCGTACCGTTTCGGGCTGGGAAACCACGGGCGACGAGTGGACCCCGCCGTCGGCCCCGCTCGTCCAGCGTGGCCGCCCACTGGGCTGGCCCGTTTAACCCCTCTGCGGCCCATTAGCATTTCCCGCCAAGCCCGATGAATTCGAATATGATTAAATCTATTTGGTTCAAATCCAATACTGCTGCCCACTTCAAATTTGAATATTTTGAAATCTACTAAACCAAATTTAACCAATCTTATATATTTGGAAAGCTCATGAAATTATCAACACAATGCCACTGGCCTCATGTCCAATTTCGAAATTAAATTTAAATAATAAAAATAACAAGGCAGGACCTTTTCTGAATTCAAATAAATATTAGAAATTATCTATAAATGATTTTAAGTTGCTTCCAACTCTAATAAATCACATTTGATATAATCTAATTGTTTATGCAAAAATATAGCATAGTTGTTTTGCATGATCATGGGCTAGAATCAAAATATTGGCTATGTAGTCACTACTAGCCCATTTAAACTATACCCAAATTTTAGGAATTTAAATCTATGAGGTATAGCACCTCATTTAAAACCCTTTCTCAAGTGATATGAAGTAATATGATGACTTCTACTGCATAGGTTCATACTTGCTCACTTGTAGAATTTAAATCAAAATAGTATTTAAATTGCACTAGTTATTTAAATCACATGAGATGATGAATCTCATTTAAATCACTTTTCTCAAATACTAAGTGTGAAGTGTTGACCTTGGTCAACATGGGATCATCCCTGGTTATTTGAGAAGATTAAATCTTAAGAAGGATTCAATGAGAGGAAATTATTTCTCCCAAACCAAAGAGGAACCCTAATTCTAAATTTTAATGAGAGGAAGTTATTTTCCTAATATTAAATAAGGAAACCCTAGAATAATTTTTGGATAAATGTTAAGTAGTGATACTAGATAAATTGGGTGAGCCAATAAGGCTAATTAAGATTACTTAAGTGTTGATTGGTGATTGTGTATCCTCGTATTCGTTTATAGACGCTAGTACCGGAGACTATCAAGAGGAGGAGGTATTCTACCAGGAGGAAGAGCCAGAAAACTTTGATCACCTCACCAATCAAGGCAAGCTATTACCAATGCAAGCTAGACTAATGCAAACCATTTTGGTTGCAAGATAATACTCTTGCAAAGTGCAAAGCTCACCATGAGCAAGACATTACCCCATTTACTTTATGCTTATGATCCTATTTCCCAGTTTTACTTTACAAGCTTTATTTACTTTTTTTTTTATCAAAGTACTTTTTGAATTATGATTCACTTGGTTAGTGCTGGATTAGTACAAGAGTATCAAGGTTAGCCTAGAAGCACAGCAAAGTACTTAGCACCCCTCATACATAGATGCTAGTGCTAAATTAAAAGTGACTACTCTAGTTGGGAACTTGTGAAATGAAATGACTTTGAAAACCTTGGAATGATGATTCATTCTATTGAAAGATTTTGAAGGTGAATATGACTTGTGAATGACTTGGTGAATTTTACAAAAGCGATGGTTGGGTTCGGATGCGATACCATTCCAATTTGAAAGTACCCCCACAATACCCAATATGGGTAAGGGCTTAACTAGAAATTTATGTGCTTTAGTATGGGTTCCCTACGAACAAGCGTCATCGGGGTTAGGCCGAAGGATGCCTCTACAACAAACAAAACGATACGATATGATGTGGAATGAGGTGAATGTCCGGCCCAAGCCCCGTGCGGTTCCGGGTTGATTGCGGTTTTCACTCGGGAGGCCAAGCTCATGGGGAGAGGTGCCTATACTAGAGTATGTAAGTGAAAGGTTATGGTTGGTAGTCCGCATACGGAGTATGGTAAATCAGGGCCGATTAACCACGACGGATTATTGCAAATATTGTGGCACAAGTGTACGACCTCTGCAGAGTGTAGAACTATTCGAATAGCCGTGTCCACGGTTATGGACGGTTGGAAAGGCCATACTGTTCCGTCATCAGACCATTTTCAAAAAAAGTGACATATGACTTGGGACTTGAATTTGAAAGGTGAATGGTGACTTTAAATTGAATCACAACAGAGTTGTGGGAATGACACTAATGTTCCCACTTGAGTAGTTTAGCAAATGAAGAGTCTTTTCTAAATGTTTATGAAATAAACTTGGCTTTATGCAAATAAACCTAGAGCTTAGTATCCCCTTACTAGAATTAATAGTGCTTACACTAGTATTAGTTTGCGAGTACTTTAAAAGTACTCATGGCTTTGTCCCTGGCTATTCAAATGGCCGGACTATGAAGGTGAACAACGAGTACGAGGAAGATGGACGGCGGGACGTCTACGACAACTAGGACCGCTCCGACGTCAAGCGTTGGCACTGTGGATTAGATAGCCACTACTACTTCGCTTCCGCTATTTGTGATGTTCGTTGATCGATAGATCAACCACTATTGTAATATTGGATCATGTGATCTACCTTTGTAAGACGATTATGTGTTGTAATAAATGATGACTCTATGATATTCAACTATTATGTCTCACAACAACAATATTCCTGGGATTGCGATGTATGGCATAATAGGCATCTGGACTTAAAAATCCGGGTGTTGACAAGTTGGTATCGAGCCATTGTTTGACCTTAGGAGACCCTAGTTAGAATGGACGTCCTAAAAACTTAGTTTCAAAACAAAGAAAGTGAATATTTCTGAAAACTTATTCTCACCCTTATCTTAAGATCTTTTCAAAAGAATAAATCCATGCTCTACTTTTCTTCATAATTGTACATAAAATTCTGCACACTTGATCACTTCATTAACTTACTTGCTCACAGATGAAGTACCAATGGGAGTCCTATCAGCTTGGTTCCGGAGGCGACCTAAGGTTCGAAAAGGAGTTGAAGCAACTAGTGGACTATCTAGAGCACCCGTATCCCGAGTTCTTCGGAATACCCCTCAAAGCTCAGTTAGGAAAACCACCTCGGTGGGACGTTTCTACTGATCTACGAAGGAAGCTTGATGCCCAAGTATGGGAAACCATATGGTTTTCTGTAACGGGAAACAATTGGAAGGAAGGACTAGACAAAGCTATGCAAGAAGCAATTTCCCGTCTGTGTGGACAAAATGAGGACAAGATCAAGAACACTCGCTTCATCTACTACCCAAGACATGACTCCATGGGAAGACCGATGACCATGCCCCCACCACAACCAAAGATGAACCCCTATGAAGCACCTCAGGACTTCGAGCGGTACAAAACCCGCAGGGATTTGGACAACGCCCTCGCCTCTCGCCAAGCACATTACCCGTGAAGACGAAGAATTCCACCACGAAGCGTAGTATTACCTAAGCACTTAAGTAGGTGTGAGTTGTATCGGGATCCCCTTGTATCGTAGAGCGCATGAATGGTTCTTCAAACCAACGGTGTGTTAGCTTTGTAATATGTGATGTTTGGTATGAATGAAAAAGTGTTGTTGGTTTTTACCCCCGCAACACTACTCAAGTTTTCAATTTATGAACTTTATAAAATTTTCACAAAACAAACCCTAGAAATTTCCCTCTTATCTTATCATCTACCTCAATATTCAGATGGCCCCACCAACCCGCAACGCCACCCAGGATGCCATGATGCAACTGCTGCAGACGATGATGGCAGACCGAGAAGTCGAGAGAGCTGAACGCCAAGCAAACATTGCTGCACTGCAACAGATAGCTCGGAACAACCAAGGCCATGGAAACAACGATCACCCTGGATCAAAACCGAAGAACTTTCAGCACACCAACCCTCCGGTATTCAACAAGACCGAAGAGCCCCTTGATGCCGATGAGCGGCTCCGGACCATGGAGAACAACCTCGAAGTTGCGGGAGTTGAAGCCGCGAGAAAAAGTACTGTTCGCCACCCACTACCTGTCGGGACCTGCCGGAGCCCGGTGGACAAGTGCCCGTGCAATGAATGCGGGACGGATGATGACCTGGGAAGACTTCAAGCTGAAGTTTAGCAAATATCATGTGCCCCAAGGACTGATCAAGAAGATGAGAGACGAGTTCCGTGAACTCAAGCAAGGAAGGATGTCCGTGGTGGAATACCGCGACAGGTTTCTCACTCTGTCAAGGTACGCCCGGATGAGACCGACACCAACGAGAAGAGGAAGGAAAGATTTCCGAACGGATCGCATGACGAGATGCAAAGCTGTGTTAGTGAACATTCCGTTCGCTGACTTAGAAGCCCTTGTAGACTCAGCCATACAGATGGAAGGAAAGCTGCATCAGGCCAATGAGAACCGCAAGCGCAGAATGATGAACCAGAATGGACCCCACCATACCCAGAAGTACCGCAATAACTCGTCTGGAGGATTCACCCCAAGATACAACAAGCCCCCTGCCCAGAATAATCGCCCCAACTACACCAACAACAACGGAGGATCCCCGAAGCCCGGAGGCAACAACAACAACAACAACCACAACAACAACAACCACCCCAACCACAGCAACAAAAATGGAAACAACAACAACCCAATACTGCCCCAATAACTGGAAGCAACACTGCTTCCGTCAACCCCAAGGACAAATCCACGATCAACTGCTATGAATGTGGAGTTGTGGGCCACTACTCGAATGAGTGTCCCAAGAAGCTTGCCAAGATTGCTGCCAACACCGCTGCACCTGCCCAGCAACAGCGTCGCTTCGCCGATAGAAGGAACCAGAACAACAACAACGGCCGCCTCTACCACATGAGCGCCACTTGAAGCTCGGGAAGCACCACGGACCATGCCAAGTATGTCTTCCTGTTAATAAAATGCTCAATCTCTCTTAGGAACCTAACTTTTCTTAAAATCTCGGGACGAGATTTGTTTAAGGGGAAGGGTTTGTAACATCCCAAGAATTTCAAAATAAAACAAATGAATTTCACTAGTTCCAAATTTTGGAACCAACAAAAACTTTTATTAAATAGAATATGATACATAGTGATCTTGCTTAATTCTTGTGTTATTGCTATGATTGCTTGTTATTAGTATTTGAAGTGATCTTAAACCCTAAAACCTCACCCCTCTTATCACCATCCTAGTTAAAATAAAATAAAAGGAAATTAAATAAGATAGAGGCATATGTGCCTATGGATATATTTATAAAACCTTACCCTAAGCTTTTCTACTTTGCTTAGAGATTTGGAAAACCTTCATACACCATACCTAGTACCTATCAAACCAATTTCAAGTGGTTTCCAAGAAAATTAAAAAGGAACTAAAAATGCCATAGAGGCATATGAGAGCAAAATAGCAAATTGTGATTTTAAGAATCTTGACCCTAATACATGTTATGAATGGAGGGATCACTCCTATATACCATTTCAACACTCAACCACACCAATTGGGTCAAGCCAAGTCAAATCTAAAATCAAATGCTACATATGCATAGAGGCATATGTGACACATAGCCATAATACCCAATTCTTGCCCTATGACTTTAAACCTTGACCAAATGTTGGGAAACCATCTCTCAACCTATTATAACACTAAATTGACCCTAACCCATGTTCAAGTAAAGCAAGATGAACCCTTTTCAAAAATAATAAAAATTGACACATCACCTCTTATGTGCTATGGCCATCTTGCAAATCTTTGACCAAGACCTTTTGAAATGGATTCAATGGTTGGAAAATGTCTCCAATAATAAGAACCACTTTAGAGTCAATAAAAGTCAAATCAATTGGAGGGAAATCAAATAGGGAGAAAATTCCCAAAATTCACTCACATACACATTATGCCAAATTACAAATCTTCACTCTAGGCCATAATTGCTTGCCCTCTTGATTGTAGAATACCTAAATATGATAAACTAACACAATTGCATCATTGAAACCAAAATCAAATGGAGAGAAATGAGAATGTGAGAAAATATCATTTTTTCACTCACACACACTTAGCCCTTTTTGCAAAACCTCAACCAAGGCCACTTTGGCTTGTGCCATTGATTGTAAAACTCTTATATATCAAAAACAAACACAATTGACACAAAGAAACCAGAATCAAACCAAAGGAAAAATCAAATCTCAATAACATGTGATAATGGTCATATGTCCCCATTTTATTTTCTTCACCACTTTGCCCCCATTTATCTCCTGTTTCCTCAACCAACTTTGGTCAACCAAAGCCATGTCATCCAAGACCAAGTGATGGTGAACAACTTTCATGTTGACCATTAGTGCTAATGTTGACCAGGTTGACCAGTATAGATTTGACAAAATAGGACTTTGAAACAAAGTGTAGATAACCCCATTTTGAAAATCTTGCAAATCTCCACCAAAATGACCACCACCACCACCTCTCTTTCTCTTTAATTATATGTTTGAGTTGTACCAAAAAGAAATCCAAAATTCCACAAAAATCTTCATGCGGCCATTGTGTCGAGCACCTTGTGTGCATAATCTGGAATTCATGTTACATGCTATAAACCACTGGATTTTAGCCTCTACCCCTTTTCATATGTGATCATCAACCTCCTGTACCTCCCCTGCATCAAGCCCTGCCAGTTTGCACTGAGTGGAGTGGTGGCATGATCAAAAACTTCACAATACCGAGCCCAAGGACACCACCATGCCGGCCACCGTGCACTCGAGCGACCTGAGCCCCTACTCTCCCCTACACCATGTCTACTGCCTTCCCTGCATCACCCTAAACACGCTCGTACTACCCCTAAGCAAAGAGACGCACGCTAGAAGCCAACCCGCACGCGCCCAGCACCTCGCCACGACGTGCCAGACACGCGGTGACCGCGCCCCGACCCAACCCTGGACGCGCCAGTACAAGCCCTCGCCTGGACTCGCTCGACCTCCTCTCCCTCTCTCACTTGGCACGCATGATCACCACCACCCCAGCTACACCCTAGACACTCTCCCTAGCTCGCGCACGCTCCCGTACCGTCGCCATGATCGCCACCCTGCCGCGCCGGTACTGCAAGTACCCCAACGTCGCCAGCTCGCCACAGACCATAATTGGACGCGTCATCACGCGCGCTAGCTCCGCCTAGACGTCGCCTACAAGACGCGCCCCCTAGCTTGCCCCTTCGCCGCTTCAGACGGCCGCGCCATGGACGACCTCCACAGCACCCCACAGTCACCTCCCGTCCTATAAATAGAGACCATTTCAGCCTCCCTTCTCCACACAGAACCTGCTCCCCTCCTTCTCCTTGATCTCCTTGACCACCTCTCCCTTCCCAATTTCACCGGAGTAGCTCTAATTTCACCGCCGACCACCGTGACAGTAGCAAGAAGGCGACGACGATTGGCGCCACCCTAGCTTCTCCCTCGACCACCATTCGACTCAGCGTCATCGACAACGTCATTCGCCCGCCTCGCCGACCCCGCTGGACGCCGGTAAGCCCCTCTTCGCGACCCTCTGGCCGCCGGTAGGGTTTACTCTCCGGCGAGCCATGTCGAGGATGAGGACGACCCGCAGCCGTGCGATCGTCTTTTGATCCGACGGCCCTCCTCGCGTACCGTTTCGGGCTGGGAAACCACTGGCTGATAGTGGACCCCGCCGTCAGCCCCGCTCGTCCAGCGTGGCCGCCCACTGGGCTGGCCCGTTTAACCCCTCTGCGGCCCATTAGCATTTCCCGCCAAGCCCAGTAATTCGAATATGATTAAATCTATTTGGTTCAAATCCAATACTGCTGCCCACTTCAAATTTGAATATTTTGAAATCTACTACACCAAATTTAACCAATCTTATATATTTGGAAAGCTCATGAAATTATCAACACAATGCCACTGGCCTCATGTCCAATTTCGAAATTAAATTTAAATAATAAAAATAACAAGGCAGGACCTTTTCTGAATTCAAATAAATATTAGAAATTATCTATAAATGATTTTAAGTTGCTTCCAACTCTAATAAATCACATTTGATATAATCTAATTGTTTATGCAAAAATATAGCATAGTTGTTTTGCATGATCATGGGCTAGAATCAAAATATTGGCTATGTAGTCACTACTAGCCCATTTAAACTATACCCAAATTTTAGGAATTTAAATCTATGAGGTATAGCACCTCATTTAAAACCCTTTCTCAAGTGATATGAAGTAATATGATGACTTCTACTGCATAGGTTCATACTTGCTCACTTGTAGAATTTAAATCAAAATAGTATTTAAATTGCACTAGTTATTTAAATCACATGAGATGATGAATCTCATTTAAATCACTTTTCTCAAATACTAAGTGTGAAGTGTTGACCTTGGTCAACATGGGATCATCCCTGGTTATTTGAGAAGATTAAATCTTAAGAAGGATTCAATGAGAGGAAATTATTTCTCCCAAACCAAAGAGGAACCCTAATTCTAAATTTTAATGAGAGGAAATTATTTTCCTAATATTAAATAAGGAAACCCTAGAATAATTTTTGGATAAATGTTAAGTAGTGATACTAGATCAATTGGGTGAGCCAATAAGGCTAATTAAGATTACTTAAGTGTTGATTGGTGATTGTGTATCCTCGTATTCGTTTATAGACGCTAGTACCAGGAGACTATCAAGAGGAGGAGGTATTCTACCAGGAGGAAGAGCCAGAAAACTTTGATCACCTCACCAATCAAGGCAAGCTATTACCAATGCAAGCTAGACTAATGCAAACCATTTTGGTTGCAAGATAATACTCTTGCAAAGTGCAAAGCTCACCATGAGCAAGACATTACCCCATTTACTTTATGCTTATGATCCTATTTCCCAGTTTTACTTTACAAGCTTTATTTACTTTTGTTTTATCAAAGTACTTTTTGAATTATGATTCACTTGGTTAGTACTGGATTAGTACAAGAGTATCAAGGTTAGCCTAGAAGCACAGACAAAGTACTTAGCACCCCTCATACATAGATGCTAGTGCTAAATTAAAAGTGACTACTCTAGTTGGGAACTTGTGAAATGAAATGACTTTGAAAACCTTGGAATGATGATTCATTCTATTGAAAGATTTTGAAGGTGAATATGACTTGTGAATGACTTGGTGAATTTTACAAAAACTGATGGTTGGGTTCGGATGCGATACCATTCCAATTTGAAAGTACCCCCACAATACCCAATATGGGTAAGGGCTTAACTAGAAATTTATGTGCTTTAGTATGGGTTCCCTCTGAACAAGCGTCATCGGGGTTAGGCCGAAGGCTGCCTCTACAACAAACAAAACGATACGATATGATGTGGAATGAGGTGAATGTCCGGCCCAAGCCTCAGTGCGGTTCCCGGGTTGATCTGCGGTTTTCACCGGGAGGCCAAGCTCATGGGGAGAGGTGCCTATACTAGAGTATGTAAGTGAAAGGTTATGGTTGGTAGTCCGCATACGGAGTATGGTAAATCGGGGCCGTTAACCACGACGGATTATTGCAAATATTGTGGCACAAGTGTACGACCTCTGCAGAGTGTAGAACTATTCGAATAGCCGTGTCCACGGTTATGGACGGTTGGAAAGGCCATACTGTTCCGTCATCAGACCATTTTCAAAAAAAGTGACATATGAATTGGGACTTGAATTTGAAAGGTGAATGGTGACTTTAAATTGAATCACAACAGAGTTGTGGGAATGACACTAATGTTCCCACTTGAGTAGTTTAGCAAATGAAGAGTCTTTTCTAAATGTTTATGAAATAAACTTGGCTTTATGCAAATAAACCTAGAGCTTAGTATCCCCTTACTAGAATTAATAGTGCTTACACTAGTATTAGTTTGCGAGTACTTTAAAAGTACTCATGGCTTTGTCCCTGGCTATTCAAATGGCCAGACTATGAAGGTGAACAGCAGTACGAGGAAGATGGACAGCGGGACGTCTACGACAACTAGGACCGCTCCTGACGTCAAGCGTTGGCCTGTGGATTAGATAGCCACTACTACTTCGCTTCCGCTATTTGTGATGTTCGTTGATCGATAGATCAACTACTATTGTAATATTAGATCATGTGATCTACCTTTGTAAGACGATTATGTGTTGTAATAAATGATGACTCTATGATATTCAACTATTATGTCTCGCAACAACAATATTCCTGGGATTGTGATGTATGGCATAATAGGCATCTGGACTTAAAAATCCGGGTGTTGACATGGTGTTAGCCTTGCATTACCTGTTGCTTCCGTGGAAGATAGACGCAGTTACAAAATGCCACCAACATCTGAAAGAGGAAGAGAACGAAACTGAATTATTTGGGGGAGTCACAGAGGTTCCCCTTCCTCTCCCCTGGTCGTCCCCCGCGGCGGCCCAAGGGGAGAAAACCCTAGCGCCGCCTTCCCGCTCCCCCTCTCCCCTCCCTCCCCTGCCGCCGCCAGCCTGTGCCGCCGGGCAAAGCCCGCGCGGTGCCGGCGGCGGCGAACCTTCCCTTACCCGGTGCGTGGCGGGCCGTGCGGGGCGGCGCTGATCCATGGCGGCGGTGCATCTCGGCGGAGGTCGGCGGGGCCTGGAGCGGCAGCGGCCGGCGAGCTACGTCAGGGGCGTCCTCTCGCACATGGAGGCGGCAGTGGTGGCCGCTGCAGCTGCGCGTGGTGGCTGTGGTGGTGCATGGCGGCCGGGCTCGATCTGGGCCTGTGCGGGCCGGCGCGGGCCGCGGCTTCGGGGCGTGGTGGCGGCGCGAGGAGCTTTGTCTCCGGCGTGCTGCGTGGGCGCAGCTGCAGTGGTGGTTGGCCGGCAAGGGTGGCTTCCTACCTCGAGCTCTTGCTGGCCGCCGGTGAGGCCGGTGGTGGCCGGCACTCCTCTTCGGCGACGGTGAGGCCGGTGTGGCTTCTTGCCTTTCTGGTGGTGGTCCAAGCCAGCATCTGCATCTACGTCCATCGTCTCCAGTTCGCCGCTGGCGGCATCGGGGATACGGTGAAGGACCAGGGTGAAAGCCCTGCCCGGTGCTTCCGGTGCGGATCACGGCGACGCCCGAGGGCGCCGCTTCCTTCCTGTGCCAGGGGAAACCCTATGTCCAGCCCATCGGGCAAGGCGGCGGCGGCGCCACGGCGTCGTTCTCTTCTTGAAGACGTTGTCGAGGCTACTTGGGGAGAGGCCGATGTATTACTGGAGGCTGGACATTGCGATGCGCTGCCGGTGTTGGCTGCTGGCCAGGGCTTGGGGCTTCGAGGCGCTATGTACGACGTGGTGGTTGCAACCTAGTCAGCTGCTTCTCCAAGTCCGAAGGATCCTGCCTTCTCCTCGCCGACTCTTCTAGGCTCATGAGGGGAGGTACGTTGGTCCGGGCTGCCTTGGAGTCGCGGTCGTGCTATGGTGGTATCTCGCTTGGTTCGTGACGCGGTTCGGTGGCTCCGTGCTCCATCTCCTCACCTCTTTTGGTAGGATGTTGGGGGCGGGTCGTTCTCATCGGGTCGTTTGTAGCGGGGTGTTGTAAGCCGCTTGGCTATGTATCATCTTGGGTGTGTGTGGAGTTGTATCGGCCGTCGGCCTCTTCTTCTATGTGATTGATACGTCTTCCAGGACGTATTCTCGAAAAAAGAAACTGAATTATTTGGCCCCATATGGTCTCTGTTAACCAAATATGGATCGACAACTGAAAATGTGGATATGTGGTAATCATAAGTAAGCCAAAGAGTTTACAATAGGAAATATAAGATGAAATAGGTGTCATCTAACCTTATCTAATTTCATCTAATGTCTGCCCAAATCCAACATCCATCAGCTTATCCTGAAAATCAATATACAGGAGGTCAAGTGGTGAGGCAGAAATTGAACCATCGGGATACTACAGCCTGAGATATGTAAAAAGAAACTAAGAACTATATGACATTAAATCTGCATATATTTCACTCTCCTCAACCAATACTTGTAAAAAACTAACACTATTGCCCATTGACATTTACGCAAGCACGTTGTGTACACACCTGCAACCTCCTGTGTGCCGACGAACGAGGATGGTGTTTTTTGGGACATCAGAACGTAAGCTACTGACTATACTTTCGAAGTAATTCTACTACCTAGGGGCAACTAATTGAGACAAAAATTAGAGCAGTCATCAGTGATATTCAGTTGACTGTGCATTACTCATGAAGGCAACAACTATAGGCTAAAAACTATCAAATTGATAGCAACCAATATTTTGCAGTTTGTGGTGCTAAACTACTGAAACACAATTACTGAGCACGTAGCTAGGTGGTTGGTACCACATAACAGATTGAGCAGCCAACCAGAAGTTGTCAAAAACAATTGCATGGAACATTGCCATCGGATATGCTATCTTGACTTCCTTTTCTTGGTAAATTTATCACCTAACAATGCAAGCATGATCATTAATACTACATACAACAAATAGTAGTCTTAGCCACAGCCTGAAAACCGTTACTCCATAATCGAGGTAGGTCATTCTCTCATGTATAAGTATCAACATTTTCAAGTAAAGTTACTGCAGCTTGCCCTCCTAATTAATCTTACCCGATTGTGTTATATCATGTGAATAAATATTCATTAACATGAGAGTTGCAGCTTCTGGTAGGTATCTAAGTTGCAGCTTCTGGAAGGTATCTTGAAACATGTTCTTCGGTGCCTAATGTAACAAAATTCCTAGCAGGTCCATTAGTCAACCTGCTTTGATATGCTAAAACAACTTCCTGTACAACCAACGAAAGTATAACAAGCAATAAAGACTGCAGCTTGTAAAATAATTTATAAGACCGTCTCTCAGTTTATTTGTAATGGTTTAGTTTCAGTGCTTTCTCAATTACTGTCATTAAGCTATATTAGTGAGAGCAATGATGTCATATTTAATTGTCCTTTCTATAGTCAAACTTTCTGCATACTATGGTCAGTACGCTATCTATTAACACAAGAACAAAATTGAGAAATATAACCTTTACGCAACACCTCTCACATCATCTCATATTCTCATGAATTAAAATTTGCTGAAACTGAGACCATCAACCATCAGCAAGGAAAGGCTGCGTGGTTTAGAATTCCATGGTTCCTATCAATAAAATAGGTAGCATCTGTAATAACCATGAGTAAATAAGCAAGAAGACAAGTAAATAAAGTGCATTTTTCTGCCCAATGAAGTAAACATGAAGAAACATAATTCACTCAACATATTACATGGTAACTTTATGTTTAGAAACAGGCTTAAGGCCTCATTACAATGTAATAACCGAAAACAAATGAGAAGTGAAATCTAGGATTCGATAGGCTCCATTTCTATATTTGAATCTAGGATTCGCTGGCACAAATTCCCAGAAACTACACACTTGAAAATTTAGAGGGGGCATTGTTTACTTACAGATAAACAATAAACACATGCTTTCCTCATAGTGCAGCTGAGCAGACGTAACAACAGCCAAGAAAAAACATCCTCCCATAACTCCTATCATTTAATTTCCAATCAAAACAAATACAAGGATATAGGTTAAATGCACTTACCACCAAGAGAGGAAGGCTCTTTGCACAGAGAGAAAAACATAGACCATGATCATATCATATTCACAAGTCATACTACCTCACATACAAAATCACAGGAACCAGTAGAGTGTAATAATAAAACAATATAAGCACTAACCATCCCACCGACCATAAGAGGTAATAAAAGCCAGGAATGGAACAGTAATCATTAAACATCCCATTAACCATGTGCTTATATAGTATCTTCGAGGTCGTTGTCTTTCATCTGACTCAACGTAGTCATATCCACCTGACTACATACTAAATACAGAGCAAAATAGTGTATTCAGAAATCCAGTAACCTTCAGTTGTACTTCTTCCTGCAAAACCACATAGAACAATGTCAGACAACTCCAGAGACAATGTTAATTACAGAATGTAATACCAGAAGCCGTGTATGCTTAGATATAAGTAAATATGTGCATTCATGCTGATACCACAGGGGTAAAACCAAGGTACTTATTGTGCATATTCTTCTATCTGGTTTATAAATTGCTAGAGAGGTATCTGGCCACAACTGCTCTCTGAAATTATATGAGATATCCATAAACAGAAGGTCGATGCTCTAAAACAGAATGCATACCTGAAGGTTGATTTTCTATTGTAATAAACAAAGTATTTACATCAAATGTACATAACCTAGGACTTAACCTTATGAGATAAGCACAAAATCACTTATGATAAAAGCATTCCACAAGTCTGAGAAGGATTTGAGAGGAAGCTTGCTTCCATCACATGAAGGATCACTCGGAAAAATAGGAAGAAATCAAACAACATCACATATCACATGTAGGCATAGTAATGTACTGCTTCTTATAAGTTTCACGACACAAATATCACCTCGTAGCACCTTTGGTCTTGAGATTAGGCACTTCTCTTCATAAACACACAATAGTTGGCCATCTCAAAGCGAAGGAGGCTGAAGCACAAAATAGAAAAGTTATTTATTTTTTACCACATTATTATAGCAGCAAGCATTTGTACCCTGACCTAAAAGTACATAAACCAAATATATAGCTAAAATTATTTAACTTTCAACCCCCGAATCAAGATCACTTCTGGTAATAATAAACCAAATTTTAACTTTGTCAAGTGCAAAGGATCTGATCTTTTTTGGTGTGTGGCTTGGTACATGATTATATTAGTGCAAGGATAGATCACATCAAACCATGTTATCTACAGAGGCAAGTCTGGTAGGCCCAGAAGTAAGTCCAAGATACATGAAGACCAAAAGGTGAAGAACCAAAACAAATTTTCCATGGCATAAAGGTAAATAAAACGGAGATCTGATTAAGCATCATGTTTCACGTACACAAAGTTGGCTAGTTGATAGGAATGAAACATAATTAATGTAATTGTTCCTATGCGTGAGTGCAATTTCATTTTGTTTTCTAACAAAGCTATCACTAGTACTGCCAAACAACGTAGGTGCAAATACACCTACAGGTTAACGGTTCTCACCTAAAATTTAAAAATAGCTATGACACTCTTCCTTATATGAGAACCACAGCTCAACCTGCACTTCACCGATGTATATGAAACTAATCCAATCAATCGATTTGCTGAATAGACAAAAAAAAACTAAGTCAGCATGTACCTCATACAATTTTAGCAAGTAAGAAAATTAGCTAAAAATGACTCCTACCAAACAGTCGTGAATATGGAGCCTACTGGATAACATTTCTAAAATTTGGTTGATATTCAAGGCATCATTTCAGCATATAATTGTTCTGGGTAGATGTAAATTGAGTGTAACAAGCTACTGAGTGTGCTGCATATGAGTAGTATAATTGGTAAACAAAAGAGCTTCTGGCTTGTTGTGTTGACACTTCTTTTTCATCAAAATTATTCAGCTCAAGCCATATCAAGACTCACTACTCAGTGCTTAGTACTCTGAAGAGATAATCAAAGACCCAATTCAGCTCAAGCCATATCAAGACTCACTACTCAGTGCTTAGTACTCTGAAGAGATAATCAAAGACCCAAAAAAGCTTCTGGCTTGCTGTGTTGACACTTCTTTTTCATCAAAATTATTCAGCTCAAGCCATATCAAGATTCACTACTTAGTGCTTAGTACTCTGAAGAGATAATCAAAGACTATACTACTCCAAACAGAAGTGTGTCATGAGAACAATTTTCAATTAACCAACATGCAGTACCACTCCAAATAGAATAGTTTTACTCCACGCGCATGAAGTCATGTGCAGGGGAGTACATGAACAAGAAGTACAGGCATGTATTCAGACCTGTAGAATCAGGCGCCATAGGCAGATCACCGCGAAGTTTACCAGTCATGGCTGAAGCGGATCATGACGAGCCACTCGTCCTCGGCGACGATGGCCCGGTCCACCACCCATCCGGAGTGCAGGTGCGCATCCCCGGGACGAGGTACCTCCGCGGCGACCGTATCGCCGCCACCGGATCTCGGGTCTCCGCCACCAGATCTCGCATCGTCTCCACCGGATCCGCGAAAAAGGTCAAAAACTGAGGGAAACGACATGGGCGACGGCCCTGCTCCATCTCGAGCTCGTCGACGATGGCCAATCGAGCTCCATGGAGGAGGCCGGCCGGCGAGGTGAGGAGCCGAGGCCTGGGAGGAGGAGAAGGGAGGGTGGTGGCCAGGGAGGCGGAGCGGCGCCGCCGAGCGCGGCAGGAGAAGGGCAGAATGCGGATTGGGGGAGGAGGGCGCGAGGGGATTGGTAGGAGACGCGCGGGGCGATTGGGCAGGGCGTGCGAGGGATTGGTGGAGCGCTCTCCCCGATTTGCGAGACGCCGGGCCGGGCGGGCTTTTTACCGACCCATGGATAAAATGCGGGTCCGCACGAGGGCCTCGCACCCTGGAGACACTGTCAAAACGAAGACACGGGCTCTCTTGGTAAGAATAGACGGCTGAGATTGGACAGAGTCAAAATCGGACGACTCGCGTGCGCTGAGCGCTGTGAGCCCCCCTATGGGGGGCATCATATACAACGTTAGATGTCCATTTTTTCGATATCCATTCCCAGAACTCTGCATTCCGTAACCAAGACTGAGGCATGAATTAAACCCTTAAAATTGTACAGAAAGAAGAGAAACACATAAAAGGTTTATGCTCGAGTAAATACTACCTAAAAATATCATGCTTTAAATTGACATTTTCCTTGAATTTTCAGTTATTACCCAGAGTAACACAGGAATCATCACCAAGGACCCCCTGCCAAGAAAAGAACGCAGGCAGCCTTCGAATTAAACCAAAGCATGTACTGTACCTCCAGCAAGAAAACTAATATAATTACCAATATCATTACCTCACTCTTCCAGTTATATTTGACCAATTCCAGTTACAGGTAGCAAACCTTAGAAAAGTTAGAATCAGTACCATTCAGGCAAAAACATTAAAGAATATTTGAGCAATATCATTACTTCACCTTCCAGTTATATTTGACCAATTCAAGCGAACATATGTACTGCAGATCAAGCGTGCAGCGGAGGAATGCCAGGATCAAGCGTTCCCTGCAGTCGATGCCATTGTCGCCTCCATAATTGTGTGGAGCATCGATGAACGAACAGAACTCGCCGCATCACTCTGTTTCCACAAACCACCGCTCCCCACTGCATCTCTGCGACATGGCACCCAGGACTGGAGCTGCCGTACATGGAGGCGATTTGCACAAAAATAACCTAAAAGTGGAAGAAAAGCACAGACTAACCCTCCGGCGAAACTATTTCACCAATCTAACCCTTTTGTCTGGCGCCCCTCCCACGGGCGCCACACATGTCCATGTGGCTCCCCTCCTGCCGGCGCCACACACTCAGCCGACGTGGCGCCCTCGCCGCTGAGCTGGTGCGCCCATCCGACGTGGCAGCATGTGTGGCGCCCCTCCCACCGGCGCCACACATGCACTTGTAATCCCCCAAACCATACTGTGAGACAATTCCTCTGGGACTTAGCCGTTTTGCGAGGCTCGATGTGTGGCGCCGATGCCACGGGCGCCACACATCCACTTAAGTGTGGCGCCCGCGCCCGCGCCCAGCCCGACCCTTCTTTCTTCTTTCTCTTCCTCTATCCTTCTCCTCCCCAACCGCCGCCGCCGCACGCCTCCCCTTCGCCCCCCCCCACCAAATCAACCAAGGAATCATCAGATCTATCCGGCCAACTCCTTCCTCCTCCATTCCTCAAGGTATTCCCCTTCGATTCCCTCTGATTCATCCAATAGTGTTGGTGGATTTGGTAGATTTGGGTATGAACCCTAGATTTGGTAGATTTCTTAGATTTGGATATGTAGAAATTTATGTTGGTGGAACCTACATTGTAGTATATGTGTTTGAACCAAAGATTTGTTGGAGCCCTAGATATGAAATTTTACATGTATGTGTTGAAATCCTATGTATGTATGTGTTGAAATGTGTAATATTTGCCTAGTAAATGCATTCAAATTTGTTACATATGCCTAGCAAATGCCTATTCAAACTTGTTGCACTCAAATGTGTGTATGTATGGGTGATTCGAAAGTTAGATATATTGTCTTACATATGTATGTATGTAGTGAAAGGCAAAATTGGAGCTTAGCAAATGCCTATTCTATTGTCTAACATATGTCTTTTATGTGCCTAGAAATGGTATGTCTTACGAAATTCATATGTGTGATGTATTTGGATATGAACTCTCATGTATTTGGATATTCTCATGTATGTGTTGCTCATTTTTGTTAGTGGAATGACTCATAACATGGTTGTGTAAAGATGTAGGATGGTGTGGCTTCTGGATGAAGAGTACGACAGGGAGCACCGGGCTGTTCATATGACGGAGAGGGGAACGGATCTTCACCCTTTGAAGATTCGTTACCATGGCACAGCGGATATACCTTATGACGAGAGGTACACGGAGTTCATCCGGCCTACCGGTCTTATGCCGTTCATATCCCTTGTAAGCCGTGGGGGGCCACACATGAACCCCTCGGCACTCACCGCCCTTGTCGACCGGTGGAGGCCGGAGACTCACACCTTCCACTTGAGGGCCGGCGAGATGGCCCCTACTCTCCAGAATGTTTCCATGATCCTTGCACTACCTATTCAGGGCGAGCCACTGTGTATGAACACAGCTTCTGATGGGTGGCGCCGAGCGGATGGAGGGGCTTATTGGCGGGGCTCCTCCGCTGCCAACAGAACCAAAGAAGAGAGTTCCCGCCGGCGCGTCTTTCGAATGGATCAGGACTAACTTTGGAGAATGCCCGATAGAGGCCGACGAGGACACTCGGAGGACGTACGCCCGCGTGTACTTATGGTACATGATTTCGAGGACTCTCTTTCCTGATAGTGGGGGTAAGCTGGCCCATTGGTGTTGGCTGAAGGCGCTTACGGTGTTGGACGACCGGTGGAGTTGGGGAACAGCGGCACTTGCCTACCTCTACCGGCAGGTGATGATTTGTTCTATGTACTATTTTCCTATAGTAGTGCGCTAGACAAAGTAGTAACCAAATATCTTATGTACGCAGTTGGACGAAGCTTGTCGCAGGACTGGGAGCAGGACTGAGAGCGGCGGTATTGGTGGATGCATGCTCCTACTTTCCGTATGGAGCTGGGACCGCCTATCAGTTGGGCGTCCCAGGGTACTCAACGAGACGCCATGGCCTCATCACCCTCACTTTCCTGATCGGGAGCCCACTTGGGCATACCTTTGGGACAATGTCTCGGAGATGACGAGCGATCCAATGGTCATGTACGAGGCAGTACATCTGCGGAGTTGGACACTCTTACCGCTGAGCGGGTAACCGACCACTGCGGAGTTGCAATCCTAGTTTTGATTGATTCTACTTGGCATGTTCTAAATAATTGTATGCTGCGAGTGGAATGGGAGCCATATGGCAGCTACTACCATATTGGCGCGGGGATGGCTGACCTGAACCACAAGTGCACGGAGGAGGCGCGGTTCTGGCGTATGCGCTGCCCACTCATATGCATGTGGCTTGTTGAACACCACCAGCCGCAAAGAGTGATGAGACAGTTTGGGCTGTATCAGGAGTGCCCACCAATGTGGCAAGACACGGACAAGGCGCTTCATAGGTAAACTTCTGGAATCATGCGATGGAAGATTCTTGATAGAAGAGGTACAAACTAACTTGTTGATTCTTGCAGGCTTGATAGGCAGCGGCGAGAGGAAGATCACAAATTGGCCGGTCCATCATAGCGGCCACATCGCAGCGTTCCAACACTTGCTTGGAAGCGGCACGGAATGCTGGCCCTGAGCAGATTGTGCCTCACGACTTCACCGCTTTCAACAACTACCTCGAGTGGTTCCATCAGAACACGCGTATCGAGTTAGTGAAGCGCGCGTATTGTGAGGAGATCTTGGACGACCCCATCCAGTTCGATGAGGTTGGGCAAAGCCGGCACGACACTTTTGCTCGCGAGAGGAGATCGACTTCTATTGCTTCCGAGCTGAACTTCGTGGTAATGGATTCTCTCACTAACTAGTACATCATCTAGATTGCCATGTGCTCGCTTAAATTGTGTATGCTATGTTTGTCACAGCGGGAGGAGATCCAAAAAACAGGTGAGGAGTGCGAGGTTATGTGGGAGCAGAGCGGGAGAGATGAAAAGCCTGTCGGACCGTTGCGGAATTTCATTAAGGTATGATCACCAACTTTGAATGTACACTATTATGTTCTGGTGGCTTTGTAACCATGAGTTCCATGACGCAGAACACTGCACGAAAGATGCGGCGGTTAGCGAACTTGCTAGGTTGCCGCGAAGGAGAAATCCCTACATCCTTCTCTTCTGAAGAACAGGTATGGACTATTTTGTTGCTGTGAAACATGTTCTTACTAATTTCAACTTTTATAATCTCATGTGTTCATGTTTGTGAAGATTCCTCCTGAGGACGACCTAATTCTGAGTCAAGGCATACTTCCAAAGCATACCTCCAAGCAAGCCCCACGGTCAGCTTACCAGTTCAAGCCAAGGGGCAAGGCTCCAAACCGGTACACTCCGAAAGATTATGTCAACCGAGGAAAGAAGGTTGTCACTGAGGAGGATGACGGGCCGCCGCGGAGATCAGCTTTGTCGAAGATGAGGAACGACGAGCCGTTCTCTTCAGATGAGGAGGAGGAGGAGGAGCAGGAGGAGCAGGAGGAGGAGCAGGAGCAGCAGGAGCAGCAGCAGGAGCAGCAGCAACAACAGCCAAGGCAGCGGACGAAGAGGATGGCCGTCCGGAAGCAGCCCACGAGGACGGCACGTCGAGGACGCTACTAGGATGTGTGCTACGTGTTGTTGTGAACTCTATATTCATAAGTATCTATTTGTGAACCCTATGTCATTTCGAACCATGGTCTGTAATGCTACTTGTTGTTTGAATCTACGTGCTACAATGTGACCTATGAAGTGTTATATGTGTATGTCATGAAATTGCTACTTGTTGTGTCCAATGTTGTACTCGTAACTGTTGGAGTTTGGTAGGATTTTTCATGATTTCAACACAAGTCCATATGTGGCGCCCTTCCCACTGGCGCCACAAGTGCTAGTGTGGCGCCCGTGGCATCGGCGCCACACATGCCAACTTATATGAACTATTGGGTCCAAAACATCCAGGGGCTCCGGACGATAAGTCCTTAGCCGTTTTCGCGAGCCTCTATGTGTGGCGCCCGTGGCATCGGCGCCACACAGGTTAGTGTGGCGCCCGTGGCATCGGCGCCACACATCGAGCCTCGCAAAACGGCTAAGTCCCAGAGGAATTGTCTCACAGTATGGTTTGGGGGATTACAAGTGCATGTGTGGCGCCGGTGGGAGGGGCGCCACACATGCTGCCACGTCGGATGGGCGCACCAGCTCAGCGGCCAGGGCGCCACGTCGGCTGGGTGTGTGGCGCCGGCAGGAGGGGAGCCACATGGGCATGTGTGGCGCCCGTGGGAGGGCCGCCACATGGGCATGTGTGGCGCCCGTGGGAGGGCCGCCACACAAAAGGGTTAGATTGGTGAAATAGTTTCGCCGGAGGGTCAGTCTGTGCTTTTCTTCCACTTTTGGGTTATTTTTGTGTAAATCGCCGTACATGGAGCACCGCACCTGTGCCCGACGCCATTGGCACACGTTCTTACCTGCCAACTCCACTTGCGATTCTATTGCATTGCACCTACTACATGGTCCGTCCTCTGCCACGGTCCTCTGCACTCCTGCTTGCCGACGGCGTCACAGGCATCCTGGTGGTCAACTGGTCATCCATGTTACAGGTGGGCGGGTTCCAAGCCACGCTATGCTCTCTGAGCCGGAGCAGTCGCCAGCTCTTTTGGTCGTCGGGCGCCAAAGCCCAAAGGCATGGTGTGGGACTGGGTCACTGGGGGGGGGGGGATAAAGGCTGCGTCTAGATGAGGAGCTGTGGCGGAGAAGCTGGACCGGGCGACTGTCGGAGCTCCTCGGCGACAGTAGAAGGACCTCAACCCGGTAGGCCGCTTGCAATGGATGAGACAGCAACAAAACTAGAGGACCTGCACCCAAAGACACAAAGTGGTATATGATCGCCAAGGATAGAAAAGACAAAGACGTTGACGCACAACTGGAGAATGTGGTGCAAAAGGAGGCCAACCTCGCCAACGGCCACTCATAAGAAAACCTACAACAAAAACGAAACCACACATTGTAAGAGAAAGAAAACAATACGGCAAGGGTAGAATCAAATACAAACAGAACCAAAGAAACGGAAAAATCATCCGAACAAAACAAATTGGAACCGATGAGGGAGTGAAAGAATCGCAGAAAAACACATCAGGAAAATCAACAAAGCAAAACATATCCCTACCCAACGCAGAAAAAACAGGAGATCAAAATCCAATCAATCAGAACGTCAACAAATCAGAACCGCTTTCGCAAAAAGAAAAGAAAAAAAAAACAAATCAGAACCTGATGAAAGAAGAAAGGAAAAGATCACGACCAGACGGGAAGCGGATGTACTGAAGTCGCAATGGCTCGCGGTCTGTTGGAACTAGTTAGCGTCTGATTTTAATTCATGCATGTATTAGATCAAAGATAGCACATAGGCTGCGGCAAGTACATACGTTGGGTTACATGCAAGCTGATGTGTCAGTGTTAGTTAGCTGGCTATATGCAAGGCGCATTGTGTTTGGCCTAGTCGTGTGGCCGTTGGAGGAGTCGCACTAGTGCTGAAAGTGTGTGAGCATGCAGCTAGTTAGTGGAGAGATTAGTGGATCGTGGTAGTTAGTGCATGCCGTGAGTGGCCGGCGTGGTGCTTAGGCTGTTAGCTTGTGAGTTCGTACCTTGTATGGCTATATAAGTCTGAACAAACGAATGAGAAAGAGAGGGGCCTGCGGGCAGAGGAAAGATGTAGCCTGTGTAGTTGCCAAGGAAGTGTTCCCGTGTGGCAAAGCTGCTGTGTTCCTTCCTCCTTGCGTGTGTGTTCTGCTCCTCTGTGTGTGTGTTCTTGTGTGCGTTCATGAGAGAAAGAAGAGAGTTGAGAGGTAGAAGAAGATCAGGGGCTGCGAGGTGCAGCCCCAACACGGTCTTGCATCGATTGCCGGCGGTGGTGCCTCGCCATGCCCTAAAAGCACACGGGCTAGGGACATGGAGAGTGTATCGGCCAGACTTTGGTCGGTGGGGAGATCCATTCAGGAGCTTTCTCGACTGTTCAGCCCAAGCGGTGCTTCCACGGGAAGGATCTCGGTCGGGAGAAACTTCCATCGGAGGCGGATGGAGGTAGAGATCGTGCTTAGAGAGATATTCTGGAGATCCACGAATCCAATCCAGAACAACTCGATAGCTCGGTGGAGGGTTCTAGCACCGCTTTGACTAAACTAAACCAAACACCCAAAGAAAGGAAAGGGAACACTTGACAGCTCTAGTACTTCGAGTTGTTGCTACTCACACATATAGTGGACAGTGGACACACACGATCAACTGATTAAACAACAACACTGTCACTGGGAGGAGATTTCAGCAGTACATAGAGGAAACCGGTAACCGGTAACCGGTAGTCCTCTGCCACGAAAGGAGGCAAGGAAAAACACCGAACCGATCAAATTGACTCAATGAAGAAATGAAGAAGGCCACGCATCAGGCAAGGACTGGAGGAACAAAAGGATAGTAGCCAAATCAGTTAAGGATAGGCTAAACTATTTAGCCTTTATATAGGATATAATAATGAGTTCAACTTATTAGTCCGAGGAAAATAATAAATAGAAAAGGTTCACATCTAACAATGGAATGCGACAAATGTCTTAAAATAAGGTAAAAGTAGTCCCAAAATCACAGCAAGAAGTCAAAATGGATTAAACTCAGGATCAAATTCAAATTAGTTCAGAAAGATTGTTGAGACCGAATAAATGTTCTCACCAAACTGAAATTTAATTTATGCTCATCAACACGTACAGCTATGAACCCATACATAGTTGAATCTTCACTCACCCGCTACGAGGCTGCCTTCACAACCCCCCTATATAATATGTGCGGAAAGAAAAATTGTTATATTCTTTCAAGAGAGGCCAACAGGGTGTGGCGAGTGTAGTTTTGTGGATCGGCAGAGGGGATATGGAATAGTAGATAGTGTCCTGTGAAGAAAGAGAGTAATTGCTGCTATTTTGTGGAAAACGCGAGTCACATTACAGACTGAAATTTTCAGACCTGAACATATCGTGGGTTTTCTCCAACCAAATAAAATGATACTAGATATCCAGAAGAGTTGGAGATGTGGGAATGGGAGAGGTCAAGAAACAATTGCCTGTAGTGGCTCCAGTAGTGACGACGCACTGCAACTGAAGCAGTCGAGTTGGTGGCTCGGGTGACTACTGCACGGATGGATGTTGCCCTTTGTATTCCAACGCTAGAAGTCAGCCGTTAGTTTCTCTTTAGCTCACACCAAAAATCAGTCCCAACAATTCAATGGTAAACAACACGAGGCTTGAATCACGGGAAATATGAATACGAGGCGCGCTGAGGCTCTAGCGGATGCAGGCCCTAGTGTTACTAATTTAGTCGTGCCGTTCAAAGTTTATTATTGTCCCGCACATGGTAGCCTTGGCATGTAAGTAATTGCAGCAGTATATGTTCTTTGAGATATTGGTCATCACCAAAGAAGGAACTTCAAATGAAAAGAGAGGAAAGCTTATCCTTGAGAAGAAAAAGCAGCCAGCGTGTTTGACTGGCTCAACGGTTTGGCCTATGGTGTAAAATAAGGTCCAAAATGTATGGTGATGCTATATTTACGATCTTAACAAAAATATACTAGTACTTGTATACATAGATGTTCATCAACTTAAAATTGTTAAGGCAACATAAAAAAGAACTGTGACGGCGAGCCTAGAGCGAGACACCGCCGAGCTGGTGATATCCGCAGGGCAGGGTGGCAAGGCAAGTGGCAGTCCACCAGCTGCAGGTGGCTTTTGCCGGCAGCTTGAGCAGTAGGGGAGATGTAGGCGGGGAAGGACGCCGCTGGAGGCGGCGAAGGATGAGGTGTTTGTAGTCGATCGGCAGCGTATCTGTCGTTTTGTAGTCTGAAAACGATCGTGCCAGGATTACTTAGCGGGTGACAAGATCTAACCCTGCCCGACGGTTTTACCCTTGAGGTGCTTTTTCGATAAAATGGAATATATGATAAAAGGGAATATATTAATATCGTTGAGATACCAATTACACCTAGCATCTTCCCCACTTACAAAAGGAATCATAAACACCAAGCAAAATCCACATAGCCTCAAAGACTTGAACCACCATAACTAGTCCATCGACTTTAACTTCCATGACACTCTCCGTCATCTGACTTCACCATGGAGCAAAAAGGACATGTCCCATGATGGCAACAGATAGCAGGCTTCACGCCGCTCCCTCCCGAAACCAAGCGGTGGGAAAAAAACATGGGTGTGCACGATGAATCCCATCTGATCCAGCAATCTCCAGGCATGATGCGCCCAAGGAAGTTCGCCGAGGGAGCATTCCAAAACTCTACACTTCTGCCAGATCAAGGAAGGCAAACATCAAGCAGGTCTTCGTCAATGGTGTGAGAGAAACCCTAGGACCTCCATCTTTATTTGCAAGATCGGAAATCCCCCTCGTCGTCAGTCCACTCCCTAACGGACTGGTCATAGAGAAGAAGACGGCTCCACGTGACCGCAGGTCCCGAATAGCCGTGAGGCCCAGATCGGGCCATGATGCCTAGATCAGATTGGAAACCTTAAACGTTGATGGCTCACTAGCCGCACCACAACGCCACTCCGCCGGCGAAGTCCTCCCACCCCAATCCCCCACTGGACCTAGGCGATGAGTCCCAGACAGACCGAGCACTAGAAGAAAACAGGGATTCCGTTCGGAGGCCCTGGGAGCAAAAGTCCGGGCCGCTTTACGAATTGGGACTAATGCTCACATTAGTCCTGGTTCGAGTGGTGGGGACCCCACACGGTTCACGGCCACCCTTTAGTCCCAGTTCGGATGGTACATTTAGTTCCGGTTGGAGACCACAATCGGGACTAAAGGGGTTGCGGCAGGTCGCGAGCCCCTTTAGTCCCGGTTGGTGTCTCCAACCGGGACTAAAGGTCCATCTCTATATATACCCCATGCCATGCCCAAAATTATGAGCCACACTTAGCTTTTTTCCCTTCTTAGCACAAGAGGTGTATGTTGGCTTGCTTTCCCTTCTTATGTACAAGAGGTGCTCGATGAAATGCCCGAGAGCATTATGCCACTTGAGTTCACAAAATACAAATATGACATGAAGTGCCCGATCCACACCTAATCTTTCTCCCCTTTTTTCCTTCTCGATAGAGGTTAAAAATGTTATCCTTTCATCTGTCATTGATAAAACGCATATGTCGATGTACATTGCTTCAAATGGAGAATAACATCGGGACTTTGTATTTAGACTATATGGATCGTAAGAGGACTTAATTATATTGTATATGCATTAGTGTATTCATGACAATGTCTATATTCATGACGGTGTTGTGTAATGCTTCCTTGATTGATGTATGTAATAGCGTCGAGTTGAATGAAAAACATAAAACCCTAAACCTATGCCGCTGCAGAGAAACGACCATTTTCTCTGCCGCGACAAAGAAACGGCAATGGCTGAGCGCTTGACGCGTTGAGGACTTTAGTTCCAGTTGGTGCTTCCAACCGGGACTAAAGCCCCTCCACCCCGAGCGCCGGAGCACAGCCATGTGGAGGCCCTTTAGTCCCAGTTCGTAGCACAACCGGAACTAGGGGGAGGCTTTAGTCCCGATTCCTTAGTCTCGGTTAGAAAACCGGGACTTAAGGACCTTACCAACCGGGATGGAAGACCCGCTTTCTACCAGTGGATGAACCAGCGACCCGCGCCGCCCGTGGTCATCATGGGATGACCCCGAGAACGTAGCTGACAAGGACTCCTCCGCGTCATCGTTGCAAGACTTCGCCCTCGAGTGCCGCCGTCGCATGACACAGCTGTCGTGCCCCTTGCTAAGCACCGCGTCCTGGCCAGAGAAGGCGTATTGCATTGCCCGCCAAGCGAAGGGGAGAGGAGGACCCCGCCGCCACCGACGCTGCACAGGCATTGCCAAGCGACGGCGAGGGAGGGGAGGCATTGGAGGCTGGCTTTGGTGTGGCGTTGAAGAGGGGCCGCAACCACCCTTGAGGTGCTAGCTGGGTGCTGCTCAACAATAAGCATGATGAATGTTCTCCCAAATCCCAATAGATGGTAAACTGCACAAATTTTTTCGATCCGGTGGAAGGTTAGCTTGGATGTGCCGGAACCGGCGGTTCACGAAAAAGGCGGATTTGGATGTTAGCGAGTGCTTGGTGAGCAGCGGCATTGTTGTGGGTATACTTCATAGGTGTACCATCGACAGTGCCTAGATCCGGTAAGCCCGGGTGGCCCACAGATGGTGATGTGGCATGTGGCCCATCGGGCGGCCTAGTTTCTGTTGATCATGAAGGATGAAGTCCAGCCCATGATCAGAGAGCCGGATCCCAACCGACCTACGAAGGAGGCCGGATCCGTGGAGGCCCATGAGGAACCCGGATCTAGTACAACATAGATGGAAGGCGGATCCTTGACGTACACGGCAAGACATTGTACCGTAGTTAGGCAACCTGTAATCCGGCTAGGACTCTCCATGTAAACGCTAGATTCGTGCACCTTTATAAGCCGGATCCTGGGAGCCCTAGAGGCACAACCACAACTCATTGTAACAACGCGAAAGCGCCCATATAATTACAGACACGCAGCAGTAGGCCCTGTCTTCGAGCAGGTGTTCCGAAGCTGGGTAAATCGCGTACCACCGTCCCGAGGACTCTCCGCCCTATATATGGCCCCTACTTCTTCTCCCCCTCGTGAGGATCCCTCCTCCGAGGCACCGTCGAATAGGCAACGACAGGCATGGATCCAAGACTAAGCAGGATGCGGTTCATCCTTGCAGACTTCCAAGAAGGATGCTGAATTTCCGTGATCATGTTGTCACTGATGTTTAAAAGGACCATTTGTGGCCTAGAAAGAATAATTATTATCATCGATCCTCTAACTTCTATTGGTTTGATATTTTTTCTATAGAGAGAATATATCAATATCGCTAAGATACCAATTACATTTAACTTATGCAACGACGCAGTGCCTTAATGATAATACGGATCCACATATCCAAAAAAAGAAGCGGCTAAAAAAGAAGAGCCCCACTACAACGTTTCGGTATTTGCAGCAACAACACAAACACCACCAAAACAACACCTGAAGTTCATGTTCTCCAAAAGCGACGCCTCCAAGAAAGAAACATTGCACAAGCACCGTCGTCGCCCGATAAAAAATCTTATCTTTTTCACCCTGAAGATAGTCTCTGATCTTAAAACAATGTCTTCAACAAGGCTATTGGTAGACAAAATCAATTAAGGCCAGACCTTGAATTTTCACCTCGAAAGATAAGACTTTGAACTTCACTTGTCTTATTGCCCCCCTTACATACCGCTGCAACAAACCCTGAAACACTAAGCTAATTCCTCATGTCAGTAAAGACTCGAACCACCATTACTAGTTCTCAAACCCCAGATTCCACGAAATTTCCCGCTTCTAACTTCACCACATGGACCAAAAACATGTTTCCTGATGGCAACAGATAGCAGAGCTTCACATCACTCCCTTCAGAACCAAACGATCACGAAAAAAACATGAATGTGTGCGTGACCAAATCTCATCCGATCCAGCAATCTCTAGGCATAAGGCACACTAGGAAGTACGCTGGCGGAGCCTTCCAGAACTCAACACTCCGGCCAGATTCCGGAGGACATTCATCAAGCAGATCTTTGTATTGAGAGGAACCCTAGGACCACTGCCTTTATTCAGGCCAAGCCCTCACGCATCCGGCCATCATCAAGCAGATCTTTGTATTACCGACCGTCTGAGCCAACAGGAAAAGCTGGCAGGACAAGGACAACTCTGACCGCCATGCCTGCACGAGGACGGTGATGGTCATGGCGGGGGCGCGTCAGCCGAAGCCGCTCGACCACCGCTTCCCGCCATCACACCAGGCGTCATGCCAAGTCCAGTGCGTCCCATCTACTCCACCTCTCCGTGCGAAGAGGAGAAGCAGAGGGCTCTAATCTCACCCTCGCCGACTTTAATTTGGTGGCCAGGGCACTGCCACCGCCGGCACCTACGGCGGTCGCGGCCAAGGATGCCCGGGAGCCACACGTGCATACATATGGAAAGAAGAACAAATGCATCACAGAATACATGGTAAGAGGAAACTACACATCTCCTGCAATTTCACTTGTTTCACGGTTGGACTAGCTAGAACAATCTTATGGTTTGGGTTGGATGCGGTCCCACGAATGCATGAGCGTGTACAGCTGAACTAGCTGCAGAACACTACTTTGGCGCCACCTCGGATACGCCCTCAACAAACACATTCATGCATTAGGCGTTTAGTCAGTTGCACGTCGTACTGACGAGTGATGATTGGGTCCAACTTGTTGGTCCGAGGAAAATGATAACATAGCGAATATTTATAAATTCAGAAAGAAGTGGTAAAATGTGACAAACCTCTTTAGATAAGGTAAGAGTAGTCACGATGTCACAACTAGACATAAAAGTGGATTAAACTCACGATTAAGTTGAAGGGAGTTTTAAACTATATTTGATGCAAAATAATTTTTCTCACCAAACTCAACTTTAGTTTACACCCATTTACATGTACAACTACGGAACCACATTTTGTTGAAGCTTTACTTTCCCACCATGGCCCACTACGGCCTCCACAACCCCCTTATATAACATGATTGGATTAATTTTGATCAATATTTTTTTAGCAGGGTAATAGTGAGAAAAGAAAATATCGATTGACTAAGTGAAGTGTGGTTTGCCACCCTAAAGATCAAGGAGGATTTGCGATTCATGACATTGAGGTTAAGAACATAGCCCTCCTTGATAAATGGCTTTTAAGCTTCTTGCTAAAGCGCGGGTTTGGCAAACCCTTCTTAGGAGAAAGTATATTGGTTCATGTGTGTTGTCTCAGGTTTACTGGAAACCTGGTGACTCGCACTTCTAGGGTCGTCTTATGGCAAAGAAGAAAATTTTCTTCCCATATGGGTCTTTCTCAATTAGGGATGAATTATAACTTAGGTTCTGGTAGGATAAATAGCTAGGCAATGCCACACTCCAAGAACAATAACCGACATTGTGCAGCAGTGTGCGGCACACAAGTGGTACATTCGATAAGGTGATGAAAACTTTTCAACCAAAGGTATCATGGGGAAGAAGTCTCATTGGTCCTAGACAATTATCTTGGAATGCTTTGCTACAACATCTTGCTTGGGTACATTTGACGCAGAGATTCGATGTATTTCATTGGAATCTTCACAATATTGGGAATCCTTGGTGGATTCTATGTACAAAGCTTTAGTCCAACCTTAGATACAAGTCGATAGTAATAAGAAAATTTGGATGATGAAGATCCCACTTAAAACTAAGGTGTTTGTGTGGTATCTTCATCTCGGGGTAATTCTTATCAAAGATAACCTTGTAAAACGTAATTGGCAGGGAAGTAAAACGTGTGTCTTCCAACATGACGAGACTATACAACACTTATTCTTCCAATATAAATTTGTTAGATCTACATGTCTAGTCATCAAGATAGGTTCTACCTTTTATCCACTACGAAGCATCGAGAATATTTTCGGCAACTGGTTTAGTGACCTGAATTCTAGGTTTAAGCTACTTATTAGGGTGGAAGTGATTACCATTATTTGGTCGCTATGGCTATGTAAAAATGACAAAGGTTGAATCATAAAAATGTTTCTCTTATGCATGCCATCTACTGGTGCACAACTACACTCTGTTCGTTCTCGTCTCTAAAACGTGACCTGTTTATAGAGGTGTCTACACGGTTGGAGGATACGGCCAGTGATATTTTTTTCCAACATTGATGGCAATGTAATCTACAGACTGGCTCTCCTTCGCTTTAGGAGCTCATACATTTTTCTATCATGAGTACTTGTAGAGGGCCTCATTTGGTATTTAGTTGCAACTTATGGATTTGTACGACTATGTGCATCTTAACTATGCAGAGACCGGATGTAATGCTTAAAACTTAAGTAATAAAACATCTTTTATCGAATAAATGGAAAAGTAGTCATAATGTCGCAACAAGACGTAAAAAAGATTAAACTCATGACTAAATTTTAATAATGTGAAATGATTATTGATTCCAAATAAATTTTCTCACCAAACTCAACTTTAGTTTATGCTCGTCAACACATACAACTCTGGACCAATACATAGTTGAACATTCACTCACCCGCCACCGCTGCCTTCACAACACCCTTATTATATAATATGTGCAGAGTGGAAAATTGTTATATTCTTTCAAGAGAGGCCAATAGGGTGTGGTAAGTGTATTTCTTGGGGATCACCAAAAAAATAGAGTAGACAGAACCCTTTTAAAAAAATAGCAGTTGCTGCTATTTTTTTTGAAATTTTTGATTTACATTGCCGACTGAAATGTTGAAACCCGAGCATCTCTTGTGTTTTCTCCAAGCCTATAACATAATAGATGTCCTGAAGGCTTGAGGATATGGGAATGGCAGACATCAAGAAACAATTGCGTACGATGACTCAAGAAGTGACAAAGGTATGGATGGGTCGCACTCCACTTGGTGACCCGGGTGACTAGGTCGCACTCCATCAGGGTGTCGCTGATCTGCGGAAGCGCTGCGGGAGGCATGGTGGTCTTCTCCAGACGGATCGATGGTGGACAGCGTGGAGATGTCCTCCTCCTTTTCCCATCGGATCTCGGGCTACATGTGCGGGTTTGCGAGGCGAATGACTGGTGAGAGTCGGGCTTCGACCATGTCAGAGCTACTGATGGCGGCATCCTCAGTCGTCGTTACCTTGTTGAAGGTTTCATGGTTGCGTATCTCCCACTTCCTGCGAGATGTTTTAGGGGAAACTCTAAATGTGGTTTTCCCGGATTAGGCAATGGTGGCCTTTTCAGTGTCGCCTACCATCTGGGTGGCATCATTTTGAAACACGTGACGCTTGGAGGGACTGTTGGTGGAGCGGTGTGATACGTCTCCAACGTATCTATAATTTCTTATGTTCCATGCTAGTTTTATGACAATACCTACATGTTTTATTCACACTTTATAATGTATTTATGTATTTTCTGGGACAAACCTATCAACAAGATGCCACAGTGCCAGTTCCTGTTTTCTGCTGTTTTTGATTTCAGAAAAGTTGTTTTACAAATATTCTCGGAATTGGATGAAACAAAAGCTCACGGCCCTATTTTCCATGGAGTGTTCCAGAAGACCGAAGAGGAGTCGAGGAAGGCCAGCAGGGGGCCCTCCCCATATGGCGGCGCGGGGGGCCCCACTGCCGCGCCGAGACGTGGGGAGGGAGCCCCCTGGCTCCCCCGATGCTGCCCCTTCGCCTATTTATTCCTTCGTCCCCGAAAACCCTAGTACCGAGAGCCAAAATACCAGAATAGTTCCAGAGACGTCGCCGCCGTCAACCTTAACTCGGGGGGTTCAGAAGATCTCCTCCGGCACCCTGCCGGAGAGGGGAATCATCACCGGAGGGCTCTACATCACCATGCCCGCCTCCGAACTGATGCGTGAGTAGTTCATCCTTGGACTACGGGTCCATAGCAGTAGCTAGATGGTTGTCTTCTCCTATTGTGACATCATGTTTAGATCTTGTGAGCTGCCTATCATGATCAAGATCATCTATTTGTAATGCTACATGTTGTGTTTGTTGGGATCCGATGAATATGGAATACTATGTCAAGTTGATTATAGATCTATCTTATATGTGTTGTTTATGATCTTGCATGCTCTCCGTTGCTAGTAGAGGCTCTGGCCAAGTTGATACTTGTGACTCCAAGAGGGAGTATTTACGCTAGATAGTGGGTTCATGTCTCCATTGAATCAGGGGGAGTGACAGCAACCCCTAAGGTTGTGGATGTGCTGTTGCCACTAGGGATAAAATATCAATGCTTTGTCTAAGGATATTTGTATTGTTTACATTACGCACAGTACTTAATGCAATTGTCTGTTGCTTGCAACTTAATACGGAAAGGGGTGCGGATGCTAACCCGAAGATGGACATTTTAGGCATAGATGCATGCTGGATGGCGGTCTATTTCTTTGTCGTAATGCCCTAAGTAAATCTCATAGTAGTCATCATGATATGTATGTGCATTGTTATGCCCTCTCTATTTGTCAATTGCCCAACTGTAATTTGTTTACCCAACATGTTATTTATCTATTTGGAGAGACACCACTGGTGAACTGTGTACTCCGGTCCATTCTTTTACATCTGAAATACAACCTACTGCAATCATTGTTCTCTTTTATTTTCTGCAAGCAAACATCATTTTCCACACCATACGTTTAATCCTTTGTTTCAGCAAGCCGGTGAGATTGACAACCTCACTGTTAAGTTGGGGCAAAGTAGTTTGATTGTGTTGTGCAGGTTCCACGTTGGCACCGGAATCCCCGGTGTTGCGCCGTACTACACTCCTTCACCAACAACCTTCACGTGATCTTCATCTCCTACTGGTTCGATAACCTTGGTTTCTTACTGAGGGAAAACTCGCTGCTGTACTCATCATACCTTCCTCTTGGGGTTCCCAACGGACGTGTGCTTTACCGTCACAAGCAGCTACTTTTCTGGCGCCGTTGCCGGGGAGGTCAAGACACGCTGCAAGGGGAGTCTCTCACACCCAATCTCTTTACTTTGTTTATTGTCTTGCTTTATTTTATTTTCTGTCTTGTTTGCTTTCTTTATATCAAAAACACAAAAAATTAGTTACTTGTTTTACTTTATTTAATTCGGTTTATTTATTTATTTTTATTATTGCTAAAATGAGTACTCCTGAGAACACTAAGTTGTGTGACTTCACTAGCACAAATAATAATGATTTCATATGCACTCCTATTGCTCCACTCCGCTTCTACAAGCAGAATTTTATGAAATTAAACCTGCTTTACTAAATCTTGTTATGAGAGAGCAATTTTCTGGTGTTAGTACCGATGATGCTGCTGCCCATCTTAATAATTTTGTTGAACTTTGTGAAATGCAAAAGTATAAGGATATAGATGGGGATATTATAAAACTGAAATTGTTTCCTTTCTCCTTGAGAGGAAGAGCTAAAGATTGGTTGCTATCTTTGCCTAAAAATAGTATTAGTTCATGAACTAAATGTAAAGATGCTTTCATTGGAAAATATTATCCTCCTGCTAAAATTATATCTTTGAGAAGTAGCATTATGAATTTTAAGCAATTGGATAATGAACATGTTGCCCAGGCATGGGAGAGAATGAAATCTTTGGTAAAGAATTTCCCTACCCATGGACTAACTACTTGGATGATCATCCAAACCTTTTATGCAGGATTAAATTTTTCTTCAAGGAACCTATTGGATTAAGCTGCTGGAGGTACTTTTATGTCCATCACTTTGGGTGCTGCAACAAAGCTTCTTGATGATATGATGGTCAACTACTCTGAATGGCACACTGAAAGGACTCCACAAGGTAAGAAGGTAAATTCTGTTGAACAAACCTCTTCCTTGAGTGATAAGATTGATGTTATTATGTCTATGCTTGTTAATGGTAAATCTCATGTTGATCCTAATAATGTTCCTTTAGCTTCATTGGTTGCTCAAGAAGAGCATGTTGATGTGAACTTCATTAAAAATAATAATTTCAACAACAATGCTTATAGGAATAATTTTGGTAACAACAACTATAGGCCATATCCTTCTAATAGTAGTAATGGTTATGGTAATTCTTATGATAATTCTTATGATAATTCTTACAACAATAGTAGGAGTGTACCCTCTGATCTTGAAGTCATGCTTAAAGAATTTATTAATACACAAACTGCTTTTAACAAATCTGTTGAGGAAAAGTTTGGTAAAATTGATGTTGATGCTTCTTCTCTTGATGTTACTTGATTTTCACTTTCTGCGCCTAGCTGAAAGACGTTAAAGAAAAGCGCTTATGAGAGACAACCCATTATTTTATTTCTGCAATTTTTGTTTTATATTTGAGTCAAGGTGCTTGTTACTACTATAGCAATACCTTTGTATCTTTATTTTATTGCATTGTTGTGCCAAGTAAAGTCTTTGATAGGAAGTTGATACTAGATTTGGATTTCTGCGCAGAAACAGATTTTTAGCTGTCATGAATTTGAGCTTTTCTCTCTTTCAAAAAATCTAAAAATTCTGAAAAAATTCATGAGTAATCCTCAGATATGTACGCAAATTTCATTCAACTGGAGCTTTTCCGTCTGAGCATGTTAAGTGCCTTGAAAAAATTCGTCTTTACGGATTATTCTGATTTTGACAGATTCTGCCTTTTATTTCGCATTACCTTTTTTACTGTGTTTGAATGGATTTCTTTGCTCCATTAAATTTCAGTAGCCTTGAGTAATGTCCAGAAGTGTTGGGAATGATTGTGTCCTTGTTGAACATGTGAATTTTTGATTATGCAATAACCCTCTAATGAGATTGCTTTGAGTTTGGTGTGAAGGAAGTTTTCATGGATCAAGAGAGGAGGATGATATAATATGATCAAGAAGAGTGAAAATTCTAAGCTTGGGAATGCCCCCGTGGTTCATCCCTGCATATTTCAAGAAGACTCAAGCGTCTAAGCTTGGGGATGCCCAAGGCATCCCATTCTTCATCAACGACTTATCAGGTCACCTCTAGTGAAACTATATTTTAATTTCGTCACATCTTATGTGCTTTACTTGGAGCGTCCGTGTGCTTTTATTTTTGTTTTGTTATTTTAGTTTTCTGAATAAATCGGATCCTAACATGCTTGTGTGGGAGAGAGATACGCTCCGCTTTTTCATTTGAACACTTGTGTTCTTCGTTTTATTTTTCATGTTCATGGCGGAAGCTGAAAGCCGCATCACTTATTATTATTTGGTTGGAAACAGAAAATGCTTCATGTGGTAGATGGTATATTGTCTTGAATAATTTGATACTTGGCAATTGTTTTGAGCTCTCAAGTAGATCATGTTTAAGCTCTTGCATCATGTAGTTTAAACCCATTAGTGGAGAACTACCATAGAGCTTGTTGAAATTTGGTTTGCATGATTGATCTCGCTAAGGTCTAGATATTTTTTGGTAAAAGTGTTTGAGCAACAAGGAAGACAGTGTAGAGTCTTATAATGCTTGCAATATGTTATTATGTAAGTTTTGTTGTACCGGTTTATACTTGTGTTTGCTTCAAACAATCTTGCTAGACAAAGCCTTGTACTGAGAGGGAATGCTTCTCGTGCATCCAAAACCTTGAGCCAAAACCTATGCCATTTGTGTCCACCATAACTACCTACTATGTGGTATTTTTCTGCCATTCCAAGTAAATACTTTATGTGCTACCTTTAAACAATTCAAAACTTTATTACTCCTTATTTGTGTCAATGTTTTATAGCTCATGAGGAAGTATGTGGTGTTTTATCTTTCAATCTTGTTGGGCAGACTTTCACCAATGGACTAGTGGCATATACATCCGCTTATCCAATAATTTTGCAAAAAGAGCTCGCAACGGGGTGCCCAGCCCCAATTAATGAACTTTCATTAATAATTCTCTTCACATGTTTTACCCTGATTTATCAGTAAGCAACTTAATTTTGCAATAGACACTCCTCCATGGTATGTGAAATGCTGGAAGGCACCCGAGGATTCGGTTAGCCATGGCTTGTGAAAGCAAAAGGTTGGGAGGAGTGTCATCTATAAATAAAACTAAAATACATGTGTAAACAAAAGAGAAGAGGGATGATCTACCTTGTCTGGTAGAGATAACGTTCTTCATGGGAGCCGCTCTTTGAAAGTCTCGTTTGACAAGGGGGTTAGAGTGCCCACTACCATTCGTTGACAACAACAAACACCTCTCAAAACTTTATTTTTATGCTCTCTTTATGATTTCAAAACTTAAAAAGCTCTAGCACATGATTTAATCCCCGCTTCCCTCTCGCGAAGGGCCTTTCTTTTACTTTATGTTGAGTCAGTTTACCTACTTCTTTCTATCTTAGAAGCAAACACTTGTGTCAACTGTGTGCATTGATTCTTACATGCTTGCTTATTGCACTTATTATATTACGTTGTGTTGACAATTATCCATGAGATATGCATGTTGAAGTTGAAAGCAATTGCTGAAACTTAAATCTTCCTTTGTGTTACTTCAAACCCTTTTATTAAGAATCTATTGCTTTATGAGTTAACTCTTATGCAAGACTTTTTGATGCTTGTCTTGAAAGTACTATTCATGAAAAGTTTTTGCTATATAATTCAGTTGTTTAGTCATTATCTTTTTGTTAGCAAACTATAGACCATTGCTTTGAGTCACTTCATTCATCTCATATGCTTTACAATAGTATTGATCAAGATTATGTTGGTAGCATGTCACTTCAGAAATTATTCTTTTTATCGTTTACCTACTCGAGGGCGAGTAGCAACTAAGCTTGGGGATGCTTGATACGTCTCCAACGTATCTATAATTTCTTACGTTCCATGCTAGTTTTATGACAATACCTACATGTTTTATTCACACTTCATAATGTTTTTATGTATTTTCTGGGACTAACCTATTAACAAGATGTCACAGTGCCAGTTCCTGTTTTCTGCTGTTTTTGATTTCAGAAAAGTTGTTTTACAAATATTTTCGGAATTGGACGAAACAAAAGCCCACGGCCCTATTTTCCACGGAGTGTTCCAGAAGACCGAAGAGGAGTCGAGGAAGGCCAGCAGGGGGCCCTCCCCATATGGCGGCGCGGGGGGCCCCACTGCCGCGCCGAGACGTGGGGAGGGAGCCCCCTGGCTCCCCCGATGCTGCCCCTTCGCCTATTTATTCCTTCGTCCCTGAAAACCCTAGTACCGAGAGCCATAATACCAGAACAGTTCCAGAGCCGCCGCCGCCGTCAACCCTGACTCGGGGGTTCAGAAGATCTCCTCCGGCACCCTGCCGGAGAGGGGAATCATCACCGGAGGGCTCTACATCACCATGCCCGCCTCCGGACTGATGCGTGAGTAGTTCATCCTTGGACTACGGGTCCATAGCAGTAGCTAGATTGTTGTCTTCTCCTATTGTGCCATCATGTTTAGATCTTGTGAGCTGCCTATCATGATCAAGATCATCTATTTGTAATGCTACATGTTGTGTTTGTTGGGATCCGATGAATATGGAATACTATGTCAAGTTGATTATAGATCTATCTTATATGTGTTGTTTATGATCTTGCATGCTCTTCGTTGCTAGTAGAGGCTCTGGCCAAGTTGATACTTGTGACTCCAAGAGGGAGTATTTATGCTAGATAGTGGGTTCATGTCTCCATTGAATCTGGGGGAGTGACATCAATCCCTAAGGTTGTGGATGTGCTGTTGCCACTAGGGATAAAACATCAATGCTTTGTCTAAGGATATTTGTATTATTTACATTACGCACAGTACTTAATGCAATTGTCTGTTGTTTGCAACTTAATACTGGAAGGGGTGCGGATGCTAACCCGAAGGTGGACATTTTAGGCATAGATGCATGCTGGATGGCAGTCTATGTTCTTGTCGTAATGCCCTAAGTAAATCTCATAGTAGTCATCATGATATGTATGTGCATTGTTATGCCCTCTCTATTTGTCAATTGCCCAACTGTAATTTGTTTACCCAACATGTTATTTATCTATTTGGAGAGACACCACTAGTGAACTGTGTACCCCGGTCCATTCTTTTACATCTGAAATACAACCTACTGCAATCACTGTTCTGTTGACCGCCAAAACCCACCGGCGGGCAGCGGCCTTGTCAACACCGTAGAGCCGGGAAGAGCCTAGAGCTGCGGCTGGCTGAGACCCCTCCGAGCGACGGCCCGCAATGCTCTTCTGGTCACACGCGGCGATGCGAAGTGCAAGGCGTGCCACCTGACCTATACCCGGTCGAGGAAGGTGATGGGGATGCCTCGCTTAGTTTCTGCAGAGGCATACATGTAAACATTAAATACGAGCCTCGATCGGCTCTCGAGTTATCCCGTGAATCGGCTCAAAGAGCCGATCCACCCATGATTCGTACGGGGTGCACGAATACTTGGTGGTCCTGCTTGATCAAGATAGAGCTAATGAGATCTACGACGATTTAGGGTTTTCACCGCATAATCGGATCATCCTACTCCGAGGTTGGGCCTCGCGGCCACGCACGGTGCTCGTAAGCCGATCCTAAACAAGGCCAAAAAACCAACATGAAGTTGATCCTCGGAACATCCCGTTTAGGACTTGCGAACGCCACCCTACGTGCCACTTGGATCCTCCCCCTTTGTAAGGCCTAACTATTGCAGATATTAAACTAATCCTTGTAGAACAAGGAGCAATCGTAACGGATCAGATCTACTAAATAATGATCAGCGGGTGCCGCCCCACACCTGAGATAGGCGTGAGGGCGGCTAGATATGCAAGGGTTGCACTACGTAAGCATGCTTAAACGAAGAACAATGCTAACCCTAACACATCTAATGATAACTACGTTGCTCGCCATCAAAAGCGCTTCGATGACGAGCAACGCATGAACAACGTGGGGCTTGTGCTGCCTAGATCGCAAGATGCGATCTAGGCAGCATGTCGCTTACCTGATAGAAACCCTCGAGACGAAGGAGTTGGCGATGCGCCGAGATTGGTTTGTTTTGGGGTTGAACGTGAGTTTTTGTTTATTCCATAAACCCTAGGTACATATTTATAGTCCAGGGGACTTTCTAATGTGGGCGTGCACTAAACCGTGCACGAGATAAACTCTAACTTCTAAATCGATACACAATCTATTATGCTAAGATACACGGGCTAACTAGCCCAAATTCTCCGTGCAAGGCCGCTTCATAGATCTTCCATATGTAATCTTCCAAGCCCATCTTGATCGCGGCCCACCTCCTGATCGCGGTTAAATCCTGGTGATAACACATGCCCCCTGGTTTTGGAAATGGTATTTCCAAAATCATTACGCTTCCGTCGGGTCATGTCGTGGCAGAACCGTCGCAGTATCCGTCACCATGATGACTTGCCTTCTCAACTTCTCCGCGTGATTTGGCAGTCTTTTCTCTTTCTTTCAAACACCACTTCCTCGGAAACTGCTGTGGCATTGAATTTTCACCATATCCCCTTTTATTTAACCGCTATGAACAGTTTTGCTCTGCATCCTCGCATTAGCAGATCCAAAGTCCTCCTCGCACCATCATGTCTTCTTCCTCCTCTGCCCTATCGGACCCCTCCAGCCGAGTCCTCCATGTCCCGCGAGCCGACGCCGGAGCACAACCCGGCGGCGGTCCATGCGGCCAACACCCGCCGCGCCATTGCGGCCGGGGAGGAGTCGGACCATGACTTCTCCATCCGGTCCGAGGACGACCAGGTCCTCGACCGGACGGGGAGAGCGACCTCCGTTTCCTCGCCGACGGGAACCGGAGGAGGAGAGCGATGACGATCGCTTCTCCGGGACGACTTCACCTCCTCCGAGGGGGTGATGGAGGAAGAAGAGGAGGAGGAGGACGACGACGACGACGACTCCCTCGAGGGCTACCCACCGGCAAAGCGCCTTCGCATGTGGTGGGACGACGACGCAGCGGCGACGACGAAGACGGAGACGAAGCCCCCGTGGAGGGCTACGGGAGTAGCGACGAGGAGCCCATCGGCAGCGAGTGCCGATGAGAGCTCCGAGGATGACGGCGAGAGCGTGACGGCCCGTAGATAGGACCCCTAGCATAGGGTCGATAGTAGCGCGATGGGGCAATGTATCCCCTAGTATTTCCTTTTGAGAGCAATTAGCTCTTTATGTAAGAAATCTCGCCTATCAATGAAGAACCTGTTCCCCAATCTGATTTTGCCGATTTCCTCTGAGTTTGATTGAGCCGATTTACCTCTCCTACCGACCTTGCCGATTCGTCCCCTTTGCCAATGTGTAATGAGCCGATAACAACGCATCGGTCCTTCGACATTCATCCTTCCATTCTTCAACTCCTTAGCGAGCGTTCATCGCTTTGTGAAGAAGGTTGCAACGAGGATCAGCCGATGGTACTTCAATCGGTCCTTCAATAGAGCACCTACCAGTGCCTGTTGCCCCCGAGTCTCAGCCAAGGCAAAACGAGACGAGGATACACAAATGAGCTGCATAGACCTGGGCTTGATCGTGCGTGGGGAAGTTCCTTATGCAGCGCCGACCGATTTGAACACAAATCGGCTTCTCTAAGCGGAAAGCCTTCAAGGTGAGCTGCCCCCCGAGCTTCTTTAGTTCTTGCTGGCTAGATCGGCTTCTTTCCTTTGGTGAACCTGATGCAATCCATCCTTGACCTGATCCGCACGCCCATGCTGCTCCTGACATTGTTCTTGAAGAAACCTCCCTTGAGTCGATGGTCATGCATCGGTTGTTACATCCTTAAGTCATCCTTAAGTCGATGCCTGCTGCATCGGTTGTGTTCGAAAATTTCCGAATTTTCCCCCCTTTTTGTTTTTTACGGCCGACCTGTGCATCGGCCCCCATATTCCAATACCCATCACCAGAAGATGAGATGCTTCCGTTGCATATCCTCGTATTTTATCTACCAGGTGTCCCCCGAGCCGATTCTGTCAAGAGAATTGATGGTATCGGCTCCGTTGGATAACATGTTGAACCCGAGCGAGAATGGTGGGTGAGGATAATTTTGGCCGATTGTTGGAATCGGCCTCCACGTTGCTTGCTCGTTGAAGGTTTTGTAAGTTCCCTTCATAAATTTTTTGGGGCCGATCACAAGGATCAGCCTCCCTCGGTTTGCTCGTTGGTTTGATCTTGCTACTTGGTCGGCTGGATAAAACCAACCCAACCTCCGACTTGATGCGCTTGCTGTCGTCCACCTTGAGTGCTCCGTAGAGTCGTGGAGGGCTAAGCTCGTCGGCAAGACGAGTACCATGTTTGTGCCAGCCGATGTCTCATCATCGGCTTTCCTCTCGTTTAGGGCGCCACTCCATTTTCCGTGGACGACCCTCTTCATCCGGGGTTCGCTGAACCTTTGCAGCCGGATCAGGTCGTGCCTTCCTTAGCGTATGCAGGTATAACCTTTCGGCTTCCTCCAGGCCGCGCAATCGCTGAACCCTGCGCTTTTGGGAACGGCTGAGTCCGTCAGGGCACCACCTCGGCCGGTGGTACCTATCTTCTCCCACTTCTCCCTCGTCTTCTGAATCCTCAAGATCTGCCCAACGAGGTGACTCAGCGCGTTTGCTTTGTGGCGGGAGAGGCCCTAGGCGCTCGAACACGGACACGTTGGCTGCCTCCTTCTTTTCTCGATTGCATTGCTAGGCAATTGCCGATTGTGGGCAATCGGCTCATTCCTGAATCCCGGCAGGTGTCCGAAGAAGGGGCAGTCCCAATGCCTGGCGTTGTCATCTTGCTCCCTTGATGCTTCCGTGGCACGGCGCTCGTGCTCCTCCTCATCGCGATTCTGCCGATGATGTCTTCTGGCTTCTCTAGCCAGACGATCTCCTCTATCATCGTAATTGGACCGTCGGCGTTGGTCATGCTCGACTAACATATTTGTTGAGGAGGTGATCGAGAGAGGGGTCGCTGATATCTTATATTCTTCACCTCTCCCTCTCGTGACATAGCGCTTGCCATCATGACGGAACCGATCGCGTGGAGCGGCCTCCTCCGTATCCTTGCTATGAGAGCAGCTGCCCTCATCTCCATCTCTCGCGCAGTGGTTTCCGAGTCCTACCATGTTGATGTCGAATGAGGGACCCGGCTGGCAACCTTCAGGGTAGGTGATTTCTACCATGTTAACGGCGGGGAAGGGTTGGGTGTCGACCTTCATGGCGTACTTGGTTGAAAATTAGCCGCCCCTTCTCTATCGCCGCTTGGATGTGCCTGACGCCACACCGGCAGTCATTGGTGGCATGGGAAAGCGAGTTGTGGAATTTGCGGTACGGCTTTCCGTTTAGCTCTTTCGCCGTGGGGAACTTGAGACCTTCGGGAACCGTCAAGCCGTTTCTCCTTGAGCAGGAGGTCGAAGATTTGTTCAGTCTTGGTCACGTCAAAATCAAATCCCCTGGGCGGCCCTGGCGGCTTTACCCATTTGCAGGCCACGGGGGTTCCTCCCCGAGTCCACTCAGCCACTGCTATTTCTTGGTCTCCCGCAAGCACTTCATCTTCCTCTGTGTCGACCATAACTACTGCACGCTTGAACTTGTCTTGGTACAGGTCGGGGTGGCGTTGTTCATATGCCGATAGTTTCGAACCATGTGCGCCGGCGAAGGATAATCCGCTTGGGAGGCCATGTCCTTGAGCCGTGTTGCAAGGCCTGCTACTGCCAACTCGATTGCTTCCTTTTTAGTTATACGAACCGAATAACATCGGTTCCTAAGATTCCCGAAGCGCTGGATGTATTCTCGTCACCGTTTCCCCGCGCTTCGACGTAGTTGTGCTAGATCGGCAATGCCGGACTCGGAAGCTTCGAATGGTATTGCATATGGAACTGTTCTTCCAATTGCTTCCAAGACTCGGATGGAGTTTGCCGGCAAGGAGGTGTACCATCCAAAAGCCGATCCCGTGAGGGACTGTGAAAAGAGCCTCACGCGTAGCTGATCCGACACCGAAGCCGGTCCTAGTTGAGCCAAATATCGGCCGACGTGCTCGATGGAGCTGGAGCCATCCGATCCATCGAATTTGGAGAAGTCGGGGAGCCAATATTTAGGTGGCAGACGGGATCATCTCGTAATCGTCGTGGTACGGCTTGGAATAGCCGATCGCCCTTCTTTTCGGCATCATGCCGAACCGGTCTCTCGGTATGGTGCTCGATCCGATCCGCTGTGCCGGCCGTAGGAGTTGCACTCCGAAGATTCGCCGGGGTGGCGTACTCGGCCTGCCATGTTTGCTTTTCCAGCTCCGAGCCATCTGCGGGAGCCGGGCTCGGGAGTTTCGTCGGTGTGGCGTATTTAGTTAGCCACGTCACGCTCTGCCGCCGACGTTCTTCCCGTCTTCGCCGGAGTCCCCGATGTTGTGGCCTGGTTTGTGAGTGCCCGGTCACCACAATCCGGCACATACATGCACGCGTATCCTTGAGGGATCTCCTTAGGCGCCTCCATTAAGAACCGGTAGTCACTAGGGTCGCCACCAATCCCGTAAACGAGGAATGCCGGTGTAGTCGGCACTTCGGCGAGGTGCCGCCAACGCATATGGCAGCGGTGGTCGGGACTGGAATGGCAACTCTCCTTGATGAGTCCCGAGAGCTGGTCTCGACGGCGAGTACCGGTGGCTCATGATCTCCTGGATCACGCGCGAGCGACACGCTCCAACACGTTGACCAAGTTCTCGGAGTGGCGGTGTAGCGAGTGAGCCACCGTGTAGTTGATCTCCTGCGCCGCGACCCCGGTGCGTTCCTCCGACCGGGGTAGAGAGGTCTATCCCATCGAGCGCACCTTGCGGTGAGAATCCCTTCCATCCGATGCCATGGGTACGGGTTCTGCGAAAAGAGCCGATGAGGTCGGCTTCGAGGGTGGCCTTGATCTCGTTGTACTGCTTCTTGAGCTCGTCAGGCAGATCCTCGTAGGTGACTGGCGTGCCGTCCGCCATCTCAGATGTAGATGGCGATGTGGTTGATGTAGACGATGGTCCCACCGGGCGTGCCAGAATGTGTTGACTGCCAAAACCCACCGGCGGGCAGCGGCCTTGTCAACACCGTAGAGCCGGGAAGAGCCTAGAGCTGCGGCCGGGCTGAGACCCCTCCGAGCGACGGCCCGCAATGCTCTTCTGGTCACACGCGGCGATGCGAAGTGCAAGGGCGTGCCACCCGACCTATACCCGGTCGGGAAGGTGATGGGGATGCCTCGCTTAGTTTCCTGCAGGGCATACATGTAAACATTAAATACGAGTCTCGATCGGCTCTCAGGTTATCCTGTGAATCGGCTCAAAGAGTCGATCCACCCATGATTCGTACGGGGTGCACGAATACTTGGTGGTCCTGCTTGATCAAGATAGAGCTAATGAGATCTACGACGATTTAGGGTTTTCACCGCATAATCGGATCATCCTACTCCAGAGTTGGGCCTCGCGGCCACGCACGGTGCTCGTAAGCCGATCCTAAACAAGGCCAAAAAACCAACATGAAGTTGATCCTCGGAACATCCCGTTTAGGACTTGCGAACGCCACCCTACGTGCCACTGGATCCTCCCCCTTTGTAAGGCCTAACTATTGCGGATATTAAACTAATCCTTGTAGAACAAGGAGCAATCGTAACGGATCAGATCTACTAAATAATGATCAAGCGGGGTGCCGCCCCACACCTGAGATAGGCGTGAGGGCGGCTAGATATGCAAGGGTTGCACTACGTAAGCATGCTTAAACGAAGAACAATGCTAACCCTAACACATCTAATGATAACTACGTTGCTCGCCATCAAAAGCGCTTCGATACGAGCAACGCATGAACAACGTGGGGCTTGTGCTGCCTAGATCGCAAGATGCGATCTAGGCAGCATGTCGCTTACCTGATAGAAACCCTCGAGACGAAGGAGTTGGCGATGCGCCGAGATTGGTTTGTTTTGGGGTTGAACGTGAGTTGTTGTTTATTCCATAAACCCTAGGTACATATTTATAGTTCAGGGGACTTTCTAATGTGGGCGTGCACTAAACCGTGCACGAGATAAACTCTAACTTCTAAATCGATACACAATCTATTATGCTAAGATACACGGGCTAACTAGCCCAAATTCTCCGTGCAAGGCCGCTTCATAGATCTTCCATATGTAATCTTCCAAGCCCATCTTGATCGCGGCCCACCTCCTGATCGCGGTTAAATCCTGGTGATAACATGTTCTCTTTTGTTTTCTGCAAGCAAACATCATTTTCCACACCATACGTTTAATCCTTTGTTTTCAGCAAGCCGGTGAGATTGACAACCTCACTGTTAAGTTGAGGCAAAGTAGTTTGATTGTGTTGTGCAGGTTCCACGTTGGCACCGGAATCCCTGGTGTTGCGCCGCACTACACTCCTTCACCAACAACCTTCACGTGATCTTCATCTCCTAATGGTTCGATAACCTTGGTTTCTTACTGAGGGAAAACTCGCTGCTGTACTCATCATACCTTCCTCTTGGGGTTCCCAACGGACGTGTGCTTTATCGTCACAAGCACGGTGTTACATCTACCGTGTCGACTGTGGAAGGTATCGGCAACGTAGCACTGCGGGGTCTCGCGGCATGTGTGTGATGATGGATGCGTGCAGGGTGGCAACGTTGTCTGGCGCCATGGCGGCATCGACGGATGGTCCGACAAGGTCAATACCTCGATCCTTCCTGAATATGGGTCGGAGGAAGATGGTGCAGGGACTTATCAAGCGTGTGGAATGGTGTGCTTTCAGGGTTTGTTGGACCGGTTTGTGTTCCTAACTTGTTCTTGGGTATTTTGGAGAGGCCTCTAGTTTTTTTGATGATTTGCGTTGGTGTGAGGTTTGGACATGAGGCCCCGACATGGCCACCCCCTCATTAAGCTTGTAGGTGTTACGATATCTGTCGTTAGTGAGGTAACTTTGGTTTGATCTTTATATTTTTCTTATAATTTTAATAAAAAAATTGTGTGCATGATCTGCAGAGGCTGGGGGTATAACCTCCAGTTTGAAAAAGATAACACTATTTTTTTTTGCGAATGAAAAAAACACTATGTAAATATAATATGACAATATATTTTTATGATGTATCTGGTGATACTTTTTTGTGGAATTGTAGAAGTTGACAATGTTTCATAAACTTAGTCAAGCTTTACATCGTTTGACTTCCAACAAAACTTGGGCTTATTTTCAAGAACTGATGGAGTATTATATATTGAAAATAAATGATGGGCTCTAACAAAATCATTAATACAATACAAATCTCATAAAAAGTAAGAGCTCTTTTACGGTGATTGGCACGGAACTTTGGTTCCGTCTAATCTGATTTAGGTTCCATCTAATCTGATTTTTCGTGGCCGTTGATTAAAACAGCTTCTAATTTTTAGTTTACTTCGTTAAACCGAACCGAGCGGTCGAATTTTTTTAATCCTAGCGGTCAGTAGGTCAAACATCTCGTTTAATGCCCAAATTAGCGTCGCCGCCACTAGCCTCCTCATAGCACCGTCGCCACCTCTTCCGACGAGCACCGCCGTGGAGTGGTGCTTCCCATCGAAGGCGCGCCTCATGAATACCACCCCACGCCTCCCATCAACCACAGTCCTTCGATCCCCTAGCACAGCCAGCTAGGAGGCCCCCTCCTCCTCATGTGCGAGATCACGACCGATGCCTAACCGAGGACTTCTCCTCCGCGACCAAGTCTGCTGCGTTACCGCTCTCTTCACCAGCTGGATCGGACCGCCAGCCACCACAGCGGAATCGGAGTCAGCGGCCGCCGCCTTCCTTGCCCACGGGATCGGAAGCCACTCGTCAAGGTCAGTCAATTGCTTCAAGAAATTCGAGGCTTCCAGGTATGTGTCGTTGGCTATCTGAGTATAGATGCAGCCATACGACGAGTATCTGATATGTAGTTTAAAGAAAAGAGATAAGGAAAGAGGAGTCTGATTTAGCTGCTAGACTGCTAGTAACGCTGGGCTATGGTGGGTTGCAGATGTATATGCAGATCTTTAGCAATTTCAGATTTTAGTTGCGATCCTCATATGTTAGTGAACTATCCTTTTACAATCTAGTATTTTGAGATAATTATTGGTTGTACCATGTTGCTTCCTGGCAGACATCTAGTTATAGGACTGCTTTTAGTGCCTTGATTTCTATAGAGCGATTAGTATCTAGAAGTGGACAAGTGGTCTGTAGCTTTTGGTTGGATGGTTGTTTGAGTGCTATTTCTACCAATGGTGTCACAATACTGATTCTCTAATTCTTGTTATATGGTTGCCTATACTCCTGTACGCGTATGTCTGTTAAATACCATGATAGAAAATGTACCAAGTCTTTCATGTCATGCGCCAGATAACCATTTAGTATGTTTACCATTCAGTTAACCAATTTGTTCACTTCATGGGTAATGCTCCTGCTTCTTATGCAACCTATGTTCTTTTTTCTTTTTTCTAGCTCTTGATGACTCATGCATTGTGTTGTGCACATGGTGAGCAACTGAAGACTGAGCACCGAGCACGAGGATTTTTCTACTACCGGGGCTCGTCCTGCGTCAGCCATCATCATGTAAAACAGGTTTATGCCGTAGCAGCACAGAATGGACGGATTTTGACACGAGGATGTATGCAGATTATTAGGAATCTAGGCTTGAGCTATCGCTCCGTTCATTGCAAGATGAGGTGATGGTGGCATTTCTTGGTTGAATGCACTCCTAAACAGTTTTTCTTTATGAATGTACACGAGTTCTTGTGATAAACCATATTCATGACAAACATAATGAACCCGTTTATTTTTATGATTTGAGTCTGGATTTGGCATCCTAATGATCTTAGTTCTATTTCGGTTGTTCTTATAATCTTAGGAGGATCACAGGGGCCGGCGACGTGCTAGGCAAGCAAGATCACATGCCAACAACGCACTGGCCTAGCAGGAGCACAGCAGCCAGCGACACACTGAGTGATGATGTAGGAGTGCTGGTTGGCCAACTGTGGCATGTTGATGATGTAGGAGTGATCTTTTATGTGTGGTTATGAAATGCTTACTGGATTGCTTTGTTCACTAGAGGTTTCTATTCTTAACTGTTGCAGCTGCTTTTAGTGTGCGTTTCTGAATTTTGATGAGTAGTCTGTAAGAAGTACAAACACGGATGTTAATTGTTGCCTCAGATCTCTGCAAAATATCAGCTCTTTGGAGATGAACAGGCTAAGGGCACTCTACTGGACCCTTTCTATGCCGTTCTCGAGTATGTCAAGTGATCTCTGACTTAGATTACTTGTGTGCTGAAGTGTTTCTCCCTGTAAGGCTCTAACATCTGGTTAAGATCATATGTATGACAGCCGTTGCTGTCAGGTTTGCGAGACATTTGTGTTCTGGGACAGGACATCTCATTTAATCATTGTAAGTGTAAATTTGCAATTTGAGAGTAACGGTATACCACCATCATTATACAGAGGTCACTGACAGGCAGGCAGAAAACATGCACATAAAAACATTAGTGATGTTGGTCTGGGTGGGAAACGTGATGTACAACAGTAGATTAGTTTCAGGCTTTCAACAATATAATATGTGCAGAATGCATCTCCATTACTGTGTTGGTGCATTAAGGAGGCGATAATCTTGTTGTAATGTTGTTGTGACAGATGCAGTTTGGTATCATTCATTTTGGTTCTCATGAAAACACCAGCTTCAAAAAACGCAGCTGAGACAACAGATGACCCTTCTCCATCACATAACAAAAATGATGTGCCAACATTCTGATGTGGCTTCTTCTGTCTCTTCCCTGAAGGCTCATCTACTCTAGCATCCTCCTCATCCTCCATGTTAATAACTCCATTTTTTTCTTTCTTTGAGGGGAAATTACTTCATTTTCAACTTGCCGGTGCCTGAATTCAGTGGCTCTTCTTCACCATGCAGGCCCTCTCCTTCACTTCTAGCTGAGGGTGATACAACCATACTTTGGCTTGCACTTGCACTTGTTCTTCAAGATGCAGATCTTCAACCCTGGATTAGTAACTTAAAATTTGCAGCAAGTAAGACACTAGTTAACGAGAAACTGATTAATTGCATTAATTTCTACATACAAAATAGTAGACTATGTACTACGTTTGTCAAGAAAAAAAGACTAAGAACGGAAATATGTAATGAACAAGTAGATCTTCTCAACTATAAGCATATACTTGTGAGTTTATAAATATGAATTTATAACTGTAGCATATGTGTGTGTCTAATAGATATCACTATATTGACGGAATACAGAAATACATAAGAAAGTTCAAATCAGCATTCTTGTGGACACAGAATTGGACTTCATCAGAGCTCAACTCAAATGACAATATATACTGAAGTGTTTCAGAATTCAGATACATGCATCATCATCATTCAGTGAACACGTTCTTCAAGCAGGCAGGCAATAAAGCAATCAAGTTAACTACTGGGAGAATTAACGGAAGAGGAGAAAGATGAAAATGGTTAGGAACATGGAGACCAGCGGGAGTGATGGCACTACTACAACGCCATGTGACCGCGCCGACGAAGTGCGAGCTCCTGGCCGCAGTATCACACATCAGTGCCTCTATTATACTTCTTGACCACAATCCCCATAGTGGAGGAGGAGGACCTTATCAGAGATTTCAAGTTGCGTGGCCGCCGCCCACTCCTTCCTCGCCTAGCTCCGGTGGCCGGATTCGTTGCGCCGCCCCTCCTCCTTCCTTCCCGAGCGACCGCCGCCGCCGCTCCTCCCCTCGCTGGCCATGTCCCCTCCGTCGCAGCCCTGTCTTTCCCAGCCACCCCTCCTTCTCCCCCGCCACGGATCCTCCAAATCCTGGACGCTCCTTCCTCACCTTGCGCCAGCGGCCATCCTAGGTTCCCACCGCCTCTCCTACTTCCTCCGCGGATCCTCCCAATCCTCGATGGGTTCTTCTCGCCTAGCGCCGGCGGCCAGCCCAGGTTCCCCTCCATGACGAGCGCCGGCATTGAGAGAGGATGAGTGAGAGAGGAATCATGTTGAATTGTTGACGATGATTTTGTTCTACTAGTTGTAAAATCACCGGTGACTTTAAGATTCGTGCAATGACTTTAAGATTCGTGCAATCTCATCGGATGATTTGGCCGCTCAAAAGGACGCCCGTTTTTTATAATGTTTGTAAAACATATTAGAGGTTCCGGTCCCACAAATTTTGGTTCCGGTCCCATATTTTTAGTTCCGTCCGTTTGGTTCCGTCTAATTTTTACCGTCAGATCAGGATGAATGGATGGTTATTAAAAATGCCAACCACCGTAAAACCTCTAGCCTTTAATTTGCTGGTATAACTTCTGTAACTTAACTCCAGTGGCTCGGATCTATGATAAACTGTGTCAATTTTTTAAACTAGTTAAAAAATGGTCACAAACTCATAACCAAAATTCACAGCTGGCTAGGACCTGAAAGGAGGAAGTAACTCATAGTTATGCCGATGATTTTTTCCAGGATATTAGTGATGAAAAATAAATACCAACCATAAAACTCAACATATTTTACCTCATCTATCAACATGTACCTTCAACTGCAAATCCATATGTAGTTGAACCCTTATGCATACATATGTGGAGTGGGAAAATGTTGTATCCTTTCGAGAGATGTAGGAAGAGCGTGGTATTCAAAGCATATATAGTTTTCTGAAGCACCGATAATAATATCCAGTGAAAGCGGAGTAACGGTGCCAGCTTAGAAATTTAGAAACCCGAGCACCCATCTCTAGGTTGTCAGTGTCACCAAGCCGGTAACATGATAATACTGAAGATATGGGAATGGCAGACATCAAGAAAAAACTTCGTGCAGTGGGTACAGTAGCGGCGACCATCTTTCCTTGGAAGACTGCACCTGATCATGTCGTGATGAAATCTGCTTGGTATCATGGAAGTTTCATGCCTGACCTGCACCATCCCTGGATATTGCCAGCTGGGTGATTATTTTGGTTAGTGTAGAAATTTCCTTGCGGGGAGATCCACTGGGCCTCTCTGGGAGCCTCGGCCTGGCACTACTTGTAAGCCATCAGCAGTAGAAGCATAGAACTAAAGAGTGCATTTGTTTTTCATCCAAAGCTGGCCAGACCAAATATGTGGCAAGCCCACGACCCACGGCTGTGTTTTATTTGGCTCCAATATTTTGGTAGTCCAGCCCAGATGGTGCGGCGAACTTTTTTTTTTTTTGACAATCAATACCACATATATTCATAATAACAAATAGTACATGGTAGAGATACACGAGCTATCTTCAGCGATTACAATATAAAGTCTAAAAGATACTAGCAAATCTTCGAGGTCTTCAAACTCTTTCTTCTCCCAAAGCATAATCTTGTACTTTTTTGAAGGCAACCAAAGATAGATAACAAACCATAAACCTGTAAATACCAACGAAGGTTCTCCCATAATTTTAATTCTAGCGAACTCTTGCTTGATATGCGGGCGGCCGATTCGCTCGCCAAAAAATTGGCTGCGCCTACAAGTCGATAGAGGCACGTTTGGTAGCTTCCATACGATTCGGGGATGTCTGTGCCAGTGAGGTGGAACACCCTGCGTGTTTCGTGTTTTAGACGCGTTTCGGTCTAAAAAAAGGCATTTCGTTTGATTGTCTGAGTTGCATCAGTTAGTACCTAAGTGCCACTTTGTTTGGTGGTTCCATGCTTTTCTTAGCCTCATATATATGGCAACATGGTGACCTTACCTCACCCATCAAACGCATGAGCACGTAGACACCACCATGGCACCGTTGTTCACAAGCTTTGGCACGTCGGTGATCACGAAGGCAGACACCACAATGGCACCGCCGGTCGCACCGGTCACAAGCATCACCATGTCGCCGACCACGAAGACGAAGACCACCATAACACCGCCGGTCACGTCAGTCACAAGAATGGGCACGTCGTCGACCACAAAGATGAAAACCACCATGGCACCGTCGTTCACGCCAGTCACAAGCATCACCATGTCGCCGACCACAAAGACAAACACCACCATGACGCCATTGTTCACGCCCATCACAAGCATCACCATCTTGCCGACCACGAAGGTTAATACCACCATGACACCGCCGGTCACAAGCATCACCACGTCGCCGACCACGAATACAAACATCACCATGCCGCCACCACCATGGATTATCACATCTCATTTCTCACATATCACGTTGCCGTCCATGAAGATGGAAAGCGAGAAGTTGAGGAAGAGTACTCCAAAGTATACTCACACATATGTACACATTACAATATACTAGCGAATCATTTATCTATTAGTGTATGTGCACCGAAACAAATACCTATCAACATGAAAGTCATGCGGAATGGTGATATGAACCTATTCCTCAAAGGAAATTTCAAACGATTGAGTGTGTGCGATGAATTTGGCAAAATTCGCTTAAAAATTCATACACAAAATTTACGATTTCTGACCAACGAAACTCGAAACCCATTGTCGGAATTGATTCATATAATCGACATGCATTTTTTCATGTACAACTTATTTTGATTCGGAGTATGTTTGTGTTTATTTGAAGAGAGTGCGTGTGAAGTAGTGTAAGGACGAGTGAGCGTGAGCAAGAGCACGTGCAGTGGTGTTGCGGTCAGAAACCCACCGGCGAGCAGCGACGGGCAACACAGTAGAGCCGGGAGGCTCCCAGGACTGCGGCTGGCCCTGGTCCCTCGAGCGACGGCCCGCAAAGACTCGGCACGCACGTCCGATGCTGGTGCAGGGCGTGCCACCCGACCTATACCTGGTCGGGAAGGTGTTGGATTTGCCTCGCTTAGTTTCCTGCATGGCATACACGTAAACATTAAATACGAGCCTCGATCGGCTCTCAGGTTGTCCTGTGAATCGGCTCAAGGAGCCGATTCACCCATGATTCGTACGAGGTGTACGATCACATGGTGGTCCTGCTTGATCAAGATAAAGCTAAAACGACCTACTACGATTTAGGGTTTTCACCACATAATCGGAACATCCTACGCGTGATTGAGCTCGGCGGCCACGCACGGTGATCGTAAGCCGACCCTAGACAAGGCCTAAAAACCAACATGAAGTTGATCCCCGAACATCCTCGTCTAGGGCTAGCAAACTACACCCTACGTGCCACTGGATCCTTCAACCCGTTTGTAAGGCCTAACTATGCAGATATTAAACTAATCCTTGAAGAACAAGGAGCAATCATAACGGATCGGATCTACTAAATAATGATCAAGAGGGGTGCCGCCCTTACACCTAAGATAGGAGTAAGGGCGGCTAGACGTCTAAGGGTTGCATGGACGAAAGCATATGATACGATGAAGCAATGCTAACCCTAACACATCGATGATAACTACGTTGCTCGCCATCAACAAGGCTTCTGTACGAGCAACGCATGAACAACGAATAAACTTGTACTGCCTAGATTGCAAGATGCGACCTAGGCAGCATGATGCTTACCCGGAAGAAACCCTCGAGACAAGGGAGTTGGCGATGCGCCTAGATTGGTTTGTGGTGAACGTGATTGTTGTTTATTCCAGAAACCCTAGATACATATTTATAGTCCGTAGACTTTCTAACGTGGGAATAATCCCAACCGTACACGAGCCAAACTCTATCTAACCGACATGTATCCTACTATATTACAGATACACGGGCAAACTAGCCCAAACTTTGTATACAAGGCCGATTCATTATTTCTTCTACGTATATTCTCCAAGCCCATCTTTAATCGCGGCCCACCTCTGATCCGGTCAAATTCTGGTGATAACACATGCCCCCCTGGTTTTGGAAATGACAATTCCAGAATCACTCTGCTTTTCTTCATCGGGTCATGTCGTGGCAGAGCAGAACTGCCGCAGAATCTTTCATCATGTCGCCTCGCCTTCTCGGCTTCTCTGCGTGAATTGATAGATTCGGCACCATGTCCTCGAGAACCGTCGTGGCATTAAATCTCTACTATACCCCTTTTATTTAACCGCATCGAGTAATTTGCTTCTTCATCCTCTCCCTCAGTATCAGACACCGAAAAGCCCTCCCCCACCATGGACTCATCCTCCTCCTCTGCTGCATCGGCTATCTCCTTCCAATCCTCTTCCTCAAGCGAGCCGATGCCAGAGCACAACCAATGGGAAGAGCCGGAGTGGGACTTTGACTTCGTGCCCGACGGCCCACCCGAGGCCCTCGTCGGGTCAGATGGGGATTTGCCCCTGACCGATGGAGAGGACGACCTCCGGTTCTCGATTGATGGAGAACTGGTGGCGGAGAGTGAGGACGACCTCCTCTCTTGGGGTAACCTCGCTTCCTCCGGCGAAGAGGAAGAAGAGGAGGATGAAGAGGACGACACCTCCTCCGACGAGGAGGAAGAGGAAGGCGACACTTCTCTCGACGAGCCGCCGGCGAAGCGCTTCCGCGGTCGGGCCTCGGTCAGATGACGACGAGGACGATGATGACGAGGAAGAAGCCCCCGTCGAGGGCTACGGCAGTAGCGACGAGGAGCTCGCCAGCAGCAGCACCGGCGGCGGCTACAATGGCGACGATGAGGACAGCGACGGCCCCTAGAACAAGGGCCAATTAGTATAGGACTAGTAGTAGCAGTGCATTAGGCATCGGATGATCCTTTTGAGAGCCATCGGCTCTTTCTTGTAAAGCCGTTCCTTTGAATCAATAAGAATTGTTCTTCCAATTTGACTCTCAATTTATCCAATTTCAAGTCTTCCATTTGCCGCACCAAGACCGATAGCAACGTATCGGACTCTTCGCCTCAAACGCCCATGAAGCCAAACTCAAATACCAATTTAGATAGTCATCCAAGCACTTCTCAAATTCAGACTGTAATTTGATATCTGACTGTAATACTTTGCAATTCTATAGTCGATGGCTGTTCATCGGCTGTTTTGAAAATCCAGTCTCCTTCATCTTCTTGCAGCAACAGGACGGTCCAGACCCCTGTAGATGATGACGGCTCCCCTTTCAGATTCCTTTCAGCAGCCCTGGTGGTCTTCTTCTGCAACAACTCACCGCTTTTGAAGCAGGTTACGATGCAGGGTCAGCCGATGACACTCCAATCGGCTTCCAAAAACAGAGTGTCTACCAAATCAACTGCCCCCCGAGACTCAGTTAAGGCAAGAACAGCGGCGAGGACACATAGTTCAGTCAAAGGGCCTCGAACTCAGGCAATTCTGAGACAGCCACCATGCAGAGCCAGCCAGACTTGCCACCGTCGAAAGCCGATATTGCAGACGAAACACCAATCGGCTTAATGAACAAAAGGCTGTCTTGTACGCCAAACTGACACCTCTAACAGTACCTGAACTGGCGACCTTGCGCAAAGGGTTGGAAGTCCTCGAAGAGAAGGTTCGGGCAACAAAATCGGCTCATTGAAGCTGAGGCAGCTCTCATTATTCACTCCCTCGAGGAAGCAGAAGGCCTCGAAGCTGAACTGAAGACCGACTTGGTCGAAATCCGCGTCCGGAACACGCAGGTCGGTAGATCCTGTGTAATTTGTACTAGAGTCGATGGCTGTGCATCGGCTTTATTCCTTAGTTCTAAAGTCGATGTCCGTGCATCGGCTGTACATCATGAGAATTTTTTTTTACTGGCCGATTTTTCTATCGGCCCCCAATATTTCTCTGCACATGTATCGCACATGTTCATCTGATTAGGTGCCCCCCGAGCCGAATCTGCCAGGTAACTGCGGATATCGGCTCTGTAGTTAGCCAAGGCACTGTACTTGAACGTCGGCTCTGTTAGGACCAATGTTGACTTCTTCCAGCTTATCAGCCGACGTAAACCCGTTGCTCGTTAGATCGACGTTGAACACAGGCAGAACGTATGGTGAGGCTAATTTTGGCCGATTGCTGGAATCGGCCTCCATGATGATTGAATCGCTCAATGAAGGTTTTGCAATGTTCGTCCATAGATCTTTGGGGCCGATCACAAGGATCGGCCTCGCCACGTTCGTCCATAGATTTGTTCTTGCTATACGGTCAGGCCGGTGGATAAGACCAGCCTAACCCCGTCCTTCTTGACGTCGATGCGCTCGTAGTCGTCCAAATTGATGCCTGAGAGTGGCTCTTGGCCTGTCGTCTCCCAAACGTTCATGCCAGCCGTTGAAATCTCGGCTGAGTCATCTGCGTGGACGACCTCTACTTCATCTCCATCCCACTGTATTAAGCATTGGTGCATCGTGGATGGAATGCAACGATTGGCGTGGATCCAATCTCTCCCTAGCGGGACAGCATAGGTGCTCTTGCTATCGACAATAAAGAACGTCGTAGGGATGGTTTTCCTTCCTATGGTCAGATCCACGTTCAGAACACCTTGTGCGTCAGATGCTTGGCCGTTGAAATCGCTCAGTGTCACGTTGGTCTTGATCAGATCCGAGCTAGAGCGTCCCAACCGACGTAGCATGGAGTTTGGCATAATGTTGACTGCCGCTCCGGTGTCCACCAGCATCTTGTTGACAGGCTGCCCATTGATATAGTCTCGCAAGTACAGGGCCTTCGGTGTCCGTAGCTTCTTTCTCGTGGCTTCTCAAAGATAACCGGCCGTGGGCCGCAGATCAAGTTGTGCCACGGGTGCTTCGTCTAATCTCGGAGCACTAAACTCCGTCGGAAGGATGAACACCATGTTTGTGCCAGCCGATGTCTCATCATCGGCTTTCTTTTGTCTGGGGCGCCACTCTTTCCTTGGTGGCCGACCTTCTTCGTCCAGGGTTCGCTGAATTTTCGCGGCCAGACCAGGCCGCGCCTTCCTTAACGTGTGCAGGTATAACCTTTCGGCTTCCTCCAAACCACGTAGTCGTTGAACCCTACGCTTTTGGGAACGGCTGAGTCCATCAGGGCACCACCTTGGCCGATGGTGTCGTCCTCTAGTTCCTCGAGATCTTCTATCCGAGAGGACTCAACGTGCTTGTTCCGAGGCGGGAGAGGCCCTAGACGTTTGAACACAGACACGTTAGCTGCATCCTTCTTCTTCTATCTACATTCTGGGCAGTTGCCGATCGTAGGCAATCGGCTCATTCCTGAATCCTAGCAGTGTCTGAAGAAGGGAAAGTCCCAGTGCCTATCCACGTCGTCTTGCTCTCTCGACTTTTCCTTGGCGTGGCGCTCATATCTCTCCTCGTCGCGATCATGCCGACGATGTCTCCTGGCGTCCCTAGCCAGACGATCTCTTTCGTCATCGTTGTTGTATCGTCGGCGTTGGTCGTATTGACTCACATATTTGTTGAGGAGGTGATCAGAGAGAGCTCGCTGATATCGCACATTCCTCACTTCTCCCTCTGTGATGTAGCGCTTGCCATCGTACCGGAGCCGATCGCGTGGAACGGCTTCCTCCTTGTCGTTGTCATGAGAGCAGCTGCCCTCGTCTCTATCCTTACCAGAGTGGTGCCCAGGTCCTACCATGTTGATGTTGAACGAGAATCCTGGCTGGCACCTCCCAGGGTAAGTGCATTCCACCATGTTAACGGCGGGGAAGGGGTGTGTGTCGACTTTCATGGCGTACTGGCTGAAAATTAAACGCCCTTGTTCTATCGCCATTTGGATCTGCTGACGCCACACCCGCGGTCGTTGGTGGCATGGGTGAACGTGTTATGCCACTTGCAGCATGGCTTTCCGTTCAGCTCTCGCGCCGTGGGGATCTTATGGCCTTCGGGTACCTTTAGTCGTTTCTCCTTAAGTAAGAGGTCGAAAATTTGCTCAGCCTTGGTGACGTCGAAGTCAAACCCTCTTGGAGGACCTTGTGGCTTAACCCACTTGCGGGACACGGGGCTTGCCCCCGAGTCCATTCAGCCACTGCTACCTCTTGATCTCCCGCGAGCCTTCATCTTCGTCCGCTTCAACCAGGACCGCCGCACGCTTGAATTTATCCCGGTATACATCCGGGTGGCGCTGTTCATATAATGACAGCTTACGCACCATGTGCGCCGGTGAAGGGTAGTCTCGCTTGGGAGGCCACATCCTTGATCGGTGATGCGAGACCCACCACCGCCAACTCGACCGCTTCTTTTTCAGTCACACGAGCCGAATAGCATCGGTTCCTAACGGTTCGAAACGCTCGGATGTATTCGACACTCGTTTCTCCGCGCTTCGTCGTACTTGTGCTAGATCGGCAATGCCGGTCTCGGAAGCCTCCGAGTGATACCGCATGTGGAACCGCTCCTCCAACCGCTTCCAAGTCCGGATAGAGTCCGGTGGCAGCGATGTGTACCACCCGAAAGCCGATCCCGTGAGGGACCGTGTGAAGAACCTCACACGCAGCTCATCCGATGCCGAGATCGTGCCCAGCTGTGCCAAATATCGGCTCACATGCTCGATTGAGCTGGAACCATCTGATCCACTAAATTTGGAGAATTCAGGGAGCCAATATTTGGGTGGTAGTGGGATCAACTCGTACTCGTTGGGGTACGGCTTGGAATAGCCGATTGCCCTCCTTTTCGGCACCATGCCGAACTTGTCTCTCAAGATTGTACTGATCTGATCCGCGGTGCTGGCTGCAGGAGTCGAACTCTGAAGATTTGCCGGAGTGGCATACTTAGCCAGCCACGCTTGCTTCTCAAGCTCTGAGCCAACTGCAGGAGTTGGGCTCTGGAGGTTTGTCGGAGTGGCATACTTAGCTAGCCACGTCTGCTTCTCAAGATCTGTTCCCGACGTTCCTCCTGTTGTTCTAGAAGTCCCTCGTTGTTGCGATCCGGTTCGTGAGTGCCCGATTCATCGCGATGCGGCACGTATGTGCACGTGTATCCGTGAGGGATCTCCTTAGGCGCCTCATGCAAGAACTGGTAATCACTAGGGTCACCACCGATCTTGTAGACGACGTATGCCGGTGAACTCGGCACCTCTGGTGCTGCCAACGCGAATGGCAGCGGTGGACGGGACTGGAGTGGCATCTCTCCTTGGTGAGTCCCTAGAGCTGGTCCTGACGGAGAGTACCGATGCCTCATGATTTCCTGGATCACCCGAAGAGCGACACGCTCCAAAGTGTTCACCAGGCTCTCGGAATGGCGGTGCAGCGAATGAGCTACCATGAAGTTAATCTCCCGACGCAGAGACTCGGTGCGTTCTTCTGACGGGGCGGACAGGTCCACTCCATCGAGCGCGCCTTCAGGTGAGAACCCTTTCCACCTGATGCCGTGTGAGCGGGTTCTCTAGAAAGAGCCGATGAGGTCGGCTTCGAGGATCGCTTTGACCTCGTCATACTTCTTCTTGAGCTCCTCGGTCAGATCCTCATACGTGACTGGAGTGCCTTCCGCCATCTCAGATGTAGATGGCGATGCGGTTGATGTCGAAGACAGTCCCACCGGGCGTGCCAGAATGTGTTGCGGTCAGAAACCCACCGGCGAGCAGCAACGGGCAACACAGTAGAGCCGGGAGGCTCCCAGGACTGCGGCTGGCCCTGGTCCCTCGAGCGACGGCCCGCAAAGATCGGCACGCACGTCCGATGCTGGTGCAAGGGCGTGCCACCTGACCTATACCTGGTCAGGAAGGTGTTGGATTTGCCTCGCTTAGTTTCTTGCATGGCATACACGTAAACATTAAATACGAGCCTCGATCGGCTCTCAGGTTGTCCTGTGAATCGGCTCAAGGAGCCGATTTACCCATGATTCGTACGAGGTGTACGATCACATGGTGGTCCTGCTTGATCAAGATAAAGCTAAAACGACCTACTACGATTTAGGGTTTTCACCACATAATCGGAACATCCTACGCGTGATTGAGCCTGGCGGCCACGCACGGTGATCGTAAGCCGACCCTAGACAAGGCCTAAAAACCAACATGAAGTTGATCCCCGGAACATCCTGTCTAGGGCTAGCAAACTACACCCTACGCGCCATCGGATCCTTCAACCCGTTTGTAAGGCCTAACTATGCAGATATTAAACTAATCCTTGAAGAACAAGGAGCAATCATAACGGATCGGATCTACTAAATAATGATCAAGCGGGGTGCCGCCCTTACACCTAAGATAGGTGTAAGGGCGGCTAGACGTCTAAGGGTTGCATGGACGAAAGCATATGATACGATGAAGCAATGCTAACCCTAACACATCTATGATAACTACGTTGCTCGCCATCAACAAGGCTTCAGTACGAGCAACGAATGAACAACGAATAAACTTGTACTGCCTAGATCGCAAGATGCGATCTAGGCAGCATGATGCTTACCCGGAAGAAACCCTCGAGACAAGGGAGTTGGCGATGCGCCTAGATTGGTTTGTGGTGAACGTGATTGTTGTTTATTCCAGAAACCCTAGATACATATTTATAGTCCGTAGACTTTCTAACGTGGGAATAATCCCAACCGTGCACGAGCCAAACTCTATCTAACCGACACGTATCCTACTATATTACAGATACACGGGCAAACTAGCCCAAACTTTGTATACAAGGCCGATTCATGTATTTCTTCTACGTATTTTCTCCAAGCCCATCTTTAATCCTGGCCCACATCTGATCCGGTCAAATTCTGGTGATAACAAGTGGTTGCATCCGTCGAGTAGAGGAGTCACGACAACGGCGGAGGACAGCTAGGAATGCCCGATTCGGCCGTTGTTCCAGGGGCCTGGCCCGACGGCGCTTTGAGAAGTGGTTGGACCACAACAAGGAGACCTTCCAGGAAACCTAACGGACCGTTTCGTTTATCCATCCATGCAAAAAAGGCCGCCTAGACAACCAAACGCGCCCTAGAGTGTGGTGGGGCATCATCAAACATACCCAAAGACTGTAAAAGCATACACCATCAGGGTCTCTAGAATCAGATCTTACCGGCGTCGCCATCATGTGAGCGGCTCGGAGCGAGCTCATCGCGTACGCCCTGGTAGCCTCCTGGAAAACATGGGCCCACATAAATTTGCTACCTCAGTTTCATATTACTTGGCATATAAGGTTTAGTTAAACTTAAATTTTATCAACTTTGACCAATTATATGTAAAAATATATTATTAAAACTACCACTGAAACTCTTTATCATCTATGATGAAATGTGAAATTTCTAAAATGAGTAAAGATGGTCACAATCTCACAGCCGCAATTCTCAACTAGCTAGGATATATAAAACAAGTCATTATTAAATCATTGATATCTTCAAAGATATTATTATTAAATAAATATCAGATAAATGCTATAACCAAACAGAACTTATTTTAGCTCATTTATCAACATGTATAAATACAGACCCACATATAGTTGAAAACTTTCCCTAGGCACCATCTACCGCCACCAATAACCTTCGTTGAAGTTACATATAGGCAGAGTGGGAAGAGATTCTATTCTTTCTAGAGATGTTTAGAAAGACTGTATGATTCTGAGCATAGTTTTCTGAAGCGGGCAAAAGAGTAACTGTTGCTATTTTGTGGGAAAATTCAGTAACGTACGATATCCTATGCTCAGTTTACAAACCCAAGTATCTCTGGGTGCCACCAAGTTTTTAACATGATAAATGTTCTCAATATTGGAGATATGGGAATGGAAGACATCAAGACAAAAGCGTTTCCTACTCTGACAACACTCTGGCAACGGAATATCATCTGATCATGAAATTAGGTTTGTGTCATGGGAGTTTCATGCCTAGCGTGCAACTTCACTAGATGTTGCATGAAGTTTGATCATGTGATCGTTCAGATGACGTGACTGACTTGCATTTTTGTGTTTACAACTAAACTGCCATCTATTCCCACCTTCAAAAGTCGAGTCATATAATAGTAATGTCAGATTCAACCAAGTTTATAGGCACTGAAAATCTTGATAGTTTTGGTAGGGTGGAACAACCAATATCTTGTGATGTATATGAGCAGATTTCTTATATTTTCTTCTTTTTTCACTGATATATATGCTAGAGTAAAATCTTAGGCTGGAGCTTATGCTAGATCTTTCCTTGTTTATGGCAATAACTACCAACAACTATTACACTATGTAAATATAATATGAGAATACATTGTTATGATGTATCTGGTGATATTTATTTGTGGCGTTGTAGAAGTTGACAATGTTTCATAAACTTAGTCAAACTTCACATTGTTTGACTTCCAACAAAACTTGCGCTTATTTTCAAGAACTGATGAAGTATTATATATTGAAAATAAATGATGGGCTCTAACAAAATCAGTAATATGCTACAAACTCTCATAAAGAGTAAATCCTCCAGCCTTTAATTTGTTGGTCTAAATTCTGTAACTTAACTCCAGTGGCTCAGATCTATGATAAACCCTGTCAATTCTTAAAACCAGTTAAAAAAGGGTCACAAACTCATAACCACAAATCAGAGCTGGCTAGGACCTGAAAGGCAGAAGTAACTCATAGTTATGTCGATGATATCTTCAAGGATACTCTGGCCGCAAAATAAATACCACTTAATCACCAAGCTCAAGTTATTTTACCTCATCTGTCAACATGAACCATCAATTGCAAATCCATATATAGTTGAACCTTTTCCCACCGGCGCCACCAACAACCCTCATACAAATTAAACATAGACAGAGTGGGAAAATGTTGTATTCTTTCGAGAGATGTAGGAAGAGAGTGGTACTCTAAGAAATGTTTTCTGAAACACCAAAAATAGCATCCAGTGAAAGCTGAGTTACGGTGCTAACTTCGAAATTTAGAAATCCAAGCATCCATCTCTGGGTTGTCAGTGTCACCAAATCGGTAACATGATAAGACTAGGGATATGGGAATGTCAGACATCAAGAAAAAACCGCGTGCAGCGCGTCCAGTAGTGATGACCATTTGGCCGAGTCAGCCTCCACCTTGTCCCCTCGTGATGAAATCTGCTCGGTGTCATGGAAGTTTCATACCTGGCCTGCACCTTCCCTGAATGTTGCCAGCTGGGTGATTGTTTGGTTAGTGTAGAAAACGAGGATTTCCTGGCGCGGAGATCCACTCATTTTTTTCATTAGCCTGTCCCAAGAGAGCACCTGGTGCGGCCTTTCTGGGAGCCTCGTTCTAGGGCTACTTGTAAGCCATCAGCAGTAGCACCACGACGAAGCAAGAAGGATGATGCGTACATCATCACAGCTATTATAGGCTTTGGTATATGCACTCAACTTGTATTTTCCCGGGGCAGGCTTTGTGGATGTTAGCCTGTTCGAAACCAGTCACAGACTAAAATCTTTACTTTATTCGGTAGGTTGTAAAAGTTTTTTTACCCAGCAGATACGCAAAGTTCAATCTATTTGAAATATCCTATCGTTCGCGTGCGAATTTTGGCTACCAGTCGCATGCACAGTCCCGCTAGTGGTACATTGCTAGTAGTAACGGTTACTTGTCGCGTGCGGACTCCGCATGCGGCTTGCATACTACTTACCAGCCGTGTGCGGTTCTGGCCCGCTGCCAAGAAGTTTAGTGGAGCGCGTTGCTGCACGCTTCCACTATAAACTATAAGTTTACTTGCAACGCAGTGTCCATACTCTGCCAGTACTTCTAGAACTGCCCACCTATACGGTTGCTTAAGCTGTCGTTTCTCTGTATTATACATCCTCAAGCAGTACCAAAAATATACATGTAACACCACAAGCCAACCGGTGCTTGGAGTGCTACCACGTTCACTACACAAATAAAATATCCAAGATGTTTTACAAAAATCCGACAAAGGCTCCTCCATTAGAACATCCACAGACAAACAAAATGTATTTACTCACAATCGCAAGAATAAACTCAAGGAACAATGGTGTAAGGCTCCACCATATATCGATACTCCAATACCACAAAGATATAAAAAAAACTCCCAATAAACATTTATGAAAAAGTCTATACTTCTAATGTTCAAATTTGCAGGTCCAAGAAATAGGTGACAAAGGCGTGAGACGTGAGGTGATGAAGATGAATGTGTTAGGGCATCTCCAACCGGGCGACCCAAACGGATGGCCCAGCGCGTCCGTTTTGGGCCGTTTGCGTGGCCGAGCGGACGCGCGGACAGCGGCCCGCGTCCGCGTGTCCGTTTGGGTCGCGCGCTGCGCCCAACGCGCGGACGCACCGCATAATCGGACAAATACGAAAAGAAACGAAACATGGAAATTTTAAACGATATTTCATAAACATATGCCCTATTTTGGGCAAAATTTATACATAGCCCTATTTTGGGCAAATATAACTGACAAAAGAAGCCCTATATGGCTTTTAAATTTAAACTAAAAACCCTCTAGTAGGGTTTGGTCGGCGGCGCGGTGGCCGCCGGTGCGCCGCCTAGCCCCTGTGGGCAAAGTCGGCGTCGTCGTCGTCGTCGACGACGTCCCCGGGCGGCGAGGCACTGTTGTGGCTCGACCGCGCCGGGGACTCCGGCCACGGAGACCACAGGGCCTCCTCCCAGGCCGAGTGGGGGTCCGGAGCGACCCGAGGTAGCGGCGGCGCGGATAGCAGCGCCTCCTCCCTGAGGCGCTGCTGCCTCTCCTGCCAGGCGCGGCGCCTGGCCTGCTGGCGGCGCTGCTCCTCCGCGCGACGCCTGGCCTCCTGCCGCCGCTGCTCCTCGCGGCGCTCCTCGTCGGCGCGGCGCCTGGCCTCCTCCCGCCGCGCCGCTTCGTCCTCGTCCCGTCGCGCCTGACGGGCCTGGGCGTAGAGCACCCAGAGCTCCGCTTCCTCCTCCGCCAGCCGCGCCGCTTCCTCCAGCTCGGAGGTACGGATGGCATCTCGAAGGTCCGGCCAGTTGGCCTCCTCCTCCGCCGCCGAGATGAGCTTGGCGGCGCGGATGTCCGGGTCCTCCTCCGAGGACTCGGGCCGGCTCGAGCAGCAGCGGCGGCGGTTGCGGCAATGCCGCGCCGCCGCGGGCGGCCTCTCCGATGTGGAGGCCGCCTCGGTTTCCTGCCGATGGCCGCAGCGCCGGCGGAGGCCGGCGGCTGCTGCTCGCCTCGTCGTCGTGGGCTCCGGGAGCGAAACCGCGCTTCGGGGCCATGGCGGCGGTTTCGCTGCGGGAGTGGAGTGGGGACTGGAGTGGAGTTCCAGATCCCCTCCAGTCCCCATTTAATACCCTCCCGGGTCACCGCCAGGTGGGCCCAAAGGAGACGAGGCGACGGACGCCCGGACGCGAGCGGACGGCGCGTGCCATCCGCGGCCACGCAAACCTAGCCAATATTTGGGCCGGGTTTGCGTCGTTCCGGACGCCGTGGCCGTCCGCTTTTGCGGTGCGTCGCCGCGTTGGGCCGGGATTTTGTCCAGATCGACCCATCCGAACGCGCGTGCGCGGGATGGGTCGCCCGGTTGGAGATGCCCTTACTCCCATTTCCCATGCATGCCGTCCTCAAGGTTTACCTAAAAACATAGAAGCGACAAGGGTGAGTATGAAATACTCAGTAACACCCCAAGCCAACCGGTGCTTGGAGTGCTACCACGTTCACTACACAAATAAAATAACCAAGATGTTTTACGAAAATCTGACAGAGGCTCCTCTATTTTTTAGAACATCCAGAGACAAACAAAATGTATTTACTCACAATCGCAAGAATAAACTCAAGGAACAATGGTGTAAGGCTCCACCATATATCGATACTCCAATACCACAAGGATATAAGAAAACTCCCACTAAACATTTATGACAAAGTCTATACTTCTAATGTTCAAATCTGTAGGTCCAAGAAATAGGTGACAAAGGCGTGACACGTGAGGTGATGAAGGTGAATGTTCTACTCCCATTTCCCATGCATGCCGTCCTCAAGGTTTACCTAAAAACATAGAAGCGACAAGGGTGAGTATGAAATACTCAGCAAGTACAATTATCTTGTAACACGTCATAATGCAATGATCATATATACAAACATGCTCTTTGCTTTCACTTTTCTTTGCGTATACCGGCATCGCTTGAGTGGACACCCGTCGGCATCCACTCACTCCAACTTGTGAAGGTTGCCTACAATTTGGACCTCGGCCCATCATTGACGGTCTCAGCGTGCCTACCTCAGTAGGTCACAACACTATGCACTTTCTTTCAGATGCTATGCAAATGCAAGCGCAACTTTAACCTTTGTATCCTTTTGCCATATCCACTTTGTTTCCACACATAAAAATGATATCTAGTCACTAGAATAAATAACAAGTGCTAGAAAATAAGAGTTAAGTGAGGGGGATCATGCAAAGTATTATCCCGTCATGCACTTGCCTCAACCGCAGGGCACAAATTGTAGGACTCCGAACCGGAAGTACCAAAACCTGTTATAAAACATATGCCCCACTCAATACACATCATCACTTCAAAAGCAGACAAGCAATATTTACTGTCGCTCTACACGCAAGTCTACCTTCATAAATATAAACAAGATCGAAAAACTAAATGGATAAACTGACACTACAGGAATGGCGCGATACGCCGAGGGCCTTTTATACGCCGACGGCCAAAAGTCGGGGCCCTCGGCGTATGGCCTGGCCTGGCCAGCCTTCTCATCCGATCCTCGACGTAGCGCGGCCGTCGGCGTAGCGAGGTCTACGCCGAGGGCAACCCTCGGCATATCTTTGGCCCTAGGCGTAGACGGGGCTACGCCGACGGCCACCCTCGGCGTAGCCATTTTTCAAATTTGTCTAATTTTGTAAAAATCATAACTAATTCATATGATGTCGAAAAATGCGTATGAGGTATCAAAATGTTCATAAAAACATCATCTATCCATTCATGTCAAAATCATGCATATTTGAATCATGTACAGTACCATGTTAATATAGAAACAATTCAATCACTTTCTTATATGTCCTCGTGTTCCTGTTTTAGCCGGATGGCAATTTAAACGAAGTCAAAAAATCTCGCGGAGCCGCATGGCATCATTTTATGTGTCTTAGTAACCACTCCAAAAGATGGAATTGGGATACACCAATTATTTTGGAAAACCTTTCACAAACAGGGGCTATCACGTCCGGAGTTCTATGGCTTTTAGGGCAAATGAGTAGGAAACGGCCCGTGACACCACATAGTTTGTCGGAACGAGGCCATATTTCGCACGTGCGTGGTCCCTGGGATGGGAAGCAAGGCACCGGGAGCGGATTTCCAATCCGACCCATGGGTGATGGTTTTTTCATTTTCGAGGTGCCAAAACGGTTTTTTTTTGTGAAGCAGCTACATGGGACGCATTTTAGTATTACGCGAGACCTCCGCGTAGTGGTAGGACACCGCCTCCGCACCATATATCACATGGCATATGTACGCGCTAGCTATCTGGGAATTCATGCGGCTTCTGCGGTGTCCCGCCGAATCCGACTGGAAAGTGACATGATTTGAACTAGGGGTACACTTTCCGTCGCTCAATAAATTCCGGGAAAAATGTTTTTAGTTCTAGGACATATCACTTTATGTGTGAATTTTTTTCCGTTTAGCGCGATGGTAAACGGGGCACCAGCGCGCCCGGTACGGCCATACCGCATCTCCGTGGGGACCCGTTTTGGTCAAATGGCAATTTAAACGAAGTCAGAAAATCCCGCGGAGCCGCATGGCGTCATTTTATGTGTCCTAGTAACCACTCCAAAAGTCGGAATTAGGATACGGCAATTATTTTGGAAAACCCTTCACAAATAGGGCTATCACGTCCGGAGTTCTATGGCTTTTAGGGCAAATGAGTAGGAAACGGCCCGTGACACCACATAGTTTGTCGGAACAAGGCCATATTTGGCACGTGCGTGGTCCCTGGGATGGGAAGCAAGGTCCCGGGAGCGGATTTCCAATCCGACCCATGGGTGATGGTTTTTTCATTTTCGGGGTGCCAAAACGGGTTTTTTTTGTGAAGCAGCTACATGGGATGCATTTTAGTATTACGCGAGACCTCCGCGTAGTGGTAGGACACCGCCTCCGCACCATATATCACATGGCATATGTACGTGCTAGCTATCTGGGAATTCATGCGGCTTCCTGCGGTGTCCCGCCGAATCCGCTGGAAAGTGACATGATTTGAACTAGGGGTACACTTTCCATCGCTCAATAAATTCCGGGAAAAATGTTTTTAGTTCTAGGACATATCACTTTATGTGTGAATTTTTTTCCGTTTAGCGCGATGGTAAACGGGGGCACCAGCGCGCCGGTACGGCCATACCGCATCTCCGTGGGGGCCCGTTTTGGTCAAATGGCAATTTAAACGAAGTCAGAAAATCCCGCGGAGCCGCATGGCGTCATTTTATGTGTCCTAGTAACCACTCCAAAAGTCAGAATTAGGATACGGCAATTATTTTGGAAAACCCTTCACAAACAGGGCTATCACGTCCGGAGTTCTATGGCTTTTAGGGCAAATGAGTAGGAAACGGCCCGTGACACCACATAGTTTGTCGGAACGAGGCCATATTTGGCACGTGCGTGGTCCCTGGGATGGGAAGCAAGGCCCCAGGAGCGGATTTCCAATCCGACCCATGGGTGATGGTTTTTTCATTTTCAGGGTGCCAAAACGGGTTTTTTTTGTGAAGCAGCTACATGAGACGCATTTTAGTATTGAGCGAGACCTCCGCGTAGTGGTAGGACACCGCCTCCGCATCATATATCACATGCCATATGTACTCTCTAGCTATCTGGGAATCCATGCGGATTCCTGCGATGTCTCGCCGAACCCGCCGGAAACTGACCGAATTTGAACTAGGGGTACACTTTCCATCGCTCAATAAATTCCGCAAAAAATGTTTTTAGGTCTATAACACATCACTTTATGTGCTAATTTTTGTCCATTTAGCGTGTTAGCGAACGGTGCACCAGCCCGCCCGATACGGCCATTTCGCATCTCCCGAGGTGGCGTTTTGGCCACATGGAAAATTGGGAGTCATATTTGGATTCCTCTAATTTTAAGGTTCAAATGATGATATGGATGTTATATTTAGATTCCTCTCATTTTTCTGATCGATTTAGACATATTATTTGTGGAATTTCGATTTTCCGATTTAAAGATATTAATTATTCCATATTAAATAGAAAAAAGACCAAAAAATAAAATCATTTTATTGTTATTTGAATTTAATATTATTATTACTTATATATTCATTGTTGTCTACTTAAGTAATTGTTTGGGATTTTCCAAAATAAAGAGGTGTGCATCACGGTTCAAGGGTTAATAGGGTTGATATGCTATTATTATCGGCAAGAGTTGTCAATTCTATAACGGAAGCTCATCCGAATGGAACCAAGAAGTTAAGCGTGCTTGAGGTCTGGAGTAGTGTGAGGATGGGTGACCGACTGGGAAGTTTAACCATGATTGTAATTTGACCTAAGATTAAGTGTAGTTAGAGTTAAAAGTGTATTGGGTCAAAGAAAAAAAAGAAAAAAAAAGAAAAAAAATTGTGTAAAAGAAATTAAAATTTCAAAATTTTTAAAAGTCTATGCCTAGGGTTTTACCGTCGGCATATAGAAAAAAATATTTTTTTTTTCGAATTTTTTTTTTTTTGAATTTTTTTGGAAAATGGAAATTTGAATTTTTTAAAAGTCTATGCCGAGGGTTTTGCCGTCGGCATAGCATGCTACGCCGAGGGCCGGGCTACGCCGACGGCGATAGTTGCTTTGCCGAGGGAGCTACATGCCGAGGAGCTATGCCGAGGGCGGCCCTCGGCGTAGCCTACGCCGACGGCCAAAGCAGCCTACGCCGAGGGTTCCCGGCCCTCGGCATATAGCTCCATTCCTGTAGTGTGAACCATAAAGTTTCCTCCTGGCTATGACCAGACCAAGAACACTATTATTTCCTCTAACTGTAATAACCGGTATGTGCAAAAACTTTTAAGCAGCTGAATCGCATGCAACAAAACTCCAGATATTTGGTACATCCTAAGTAATCAAACTAGTATGCGTTAGGAAAGATTAAATCAGTTTTTCCATGGTCTGTCAGGTTGCACAAGTGTACTGTACTGTATATCTATCTAAAAGCTACAGAAGTAGTCCACTGCGAGACAGTAAATGTGCTACAAAATTCTGGGCGCTGAAACCAGTCCCACTGGGCTCGATGCATCACCAAACATTACTCCCAGGAAGTAACGAGGTACAACCAGAAAATACCACAAAATACTAGAAGGGGTTGGGGAAGTTCTCTAACCAATTAGGAACCTAACAATGGAATATCCAGGGATTCAGAAATACATGTGCAAACCCATCGTAACCCAAACCTTGCTAGCAACTATCCAAGATATAGTACTTAGTAAGCAATTCCATTGATTCAACTGCCAGCAACCACGACCAGAAACTAAAAAGGAGATGCTCGCCACAAGGCTGACTCTACTCAGAAATAGAAACCATCAGCCAACGACCTAGCTAGCAGAGGACTTATGGCAACTACCAGAACCCCTAGCAGAGGACCTGTCAGTGGAGAACGACGTTGGAGCCTCGCAGCAGCAGCAGCAGCAAAGACACGACGGCGACGGTGCTGAACGAGGGGACGCAGCGGCGGGGGCGTGGGCACTAGCAATATGGAACTTTAGGGCAGATAGGGGTGGCGGCGGCCAAAGGCTATACAAGGCCACTGGAAAACAAAAGCACAGCCCAACCCATTTCTTTATTTCCTCTCATCTTTGCCCAGTTTTAAAATTCTAGTATGGCACTCTTCTAGGAACGCTAGGCAAAGAAACTGGTTTGTCTCCAGCTTACATGCTCTCTTCTTTAAAAAATGTTGGGGTATTATTGGGGATTCAATTGTCAAAGAAGTCCTGGAGGCTATAAATAACAAGGTGATACCTGAGGGTTGGAATGATACAGTAATAGTCCTAATCCCTAAAGTGGACTCCCCGGAGAAAATATCCCAATTCAGACCAATAAGTCTATGCAATGTTCTATACAAGGTAATATCCAAAATGATTGCCCTGAGATTAAAGGTTATTTTGGATGAAGTTATCTCTAATGTTCAAAGTGCCTTTGTCCCTGGTCGGTTAATTACTGATAATATTTTAATTGCTTATGAAAGTATGCATTGCATTAAGAACAAAAAGACAGGGAAGAAGGGTTATTGTGCAGTAAAGTTGGATATGCACAAAGCATATGATCGTGTGGAGTGGATTTTCCTTTAGAGGATGATGATAAGGCTGGGGTTTCATCTTGATTTTGTCGGTCTTATCATGTCATGTATCAGGTCGGTTAAGTACAAGGTGAGGTATAATGATCAAGAGACGGATGGTTTTACTCCTAGCAGGGGTCTCCGTCAGGGAGACCCGTTGTCTCCTTATTTATTCCTGTTGTGTGCAGAAGGCCTTTCTAGTTTACTGGCTCATAAAGAGGAGGTTCGTGGCATCGAAGGCATTAGGGTGTGCAGGAATGCACCATCAGTATCTCATCTACTTTTTGCTGATGATTCCCTAATTCTTATGCGGGCAGATATGACTAATGCAACCTCATTGAGACAAGTTCTAGAAGAGTATTGTGCAAGTTCAGGGCAAATGGTAAGTGAGGCAAAGTGTAGTATCTATTTTAGTCCCAATGTTGATGTGGGTGTAAGGGCAGATATATGCACAGAACTGAATGCGATTGCGGAAAAGTATTTGGGTTTACCATCTATGATTGGCCTGGATAAAAGCGAAAGTTTTCTGTATCTTCTCGAAAGAATTATTGAGAGGCTGAAAGGTTGGAAGGAAAAAATTCTATCACTTGGTGGTAAGGAAATATTACTCAAGGCAGTTATCCAATCAATACCAGTGTATGCTATGGGTGTTTTTAAAATTCCAAAGAGTCTATGCAAAGAGATGAATGATGCAATGTCTGCTTTTTGGTGGGGAGATACAGAAGAACAGAAGAAACTCCATTGGTTTGCTTGGTGGCGGATGTGTATTCCGAAAAAAGCTGGAGGAATGGGTTTTAGAGACCTCTACTCTTTCAACTTGGCTATGCTAGCTAAGCAGGTTTGGCGTCTCGTGGTTAACCCTGATTCTCTGTGTGCCCAAGTATTAAAGGCGAAATATTATCCTCAAGGTGATATTCTAAAAGCAGGCCCTAAAAAGGGATCCTCTTATTCTTGGCAAAGTATTGTTGCTGGTTTACATACTTTTAAACGTGGACATATATGGAGAGTGGGAAATGGAAGGAAAATAAACATCTGGGAGGATCATTGGATTGCAGACAGTAAATCAAGGAAGGTTCTTTCAAGAAGGGGTCAAAGTATTCTCCGAATTGTTGATGAATTAATAAATCCTATTACTGGCGAGTGGGATGAAGAATTGATTAGAGAGAATCTGCTTGCTATTGATGCTGAGAAGATATTACGGATACCGCTCAGTGACGCTATGTCCGAGGATTTCATTGCATGGAATAATACAAAGACATATTCTTTTACAGTTCGGTCGGCTTATTACACTGAGTGGGATCACCAATTTGGGACTAAGATCCGCAGACAAGATGGACAAGGATCTGCTTCTGATAATCCAGTATGGAAACAGGTTTGGGAATTGGCAGTACCAAATAAAATCAGAATCTTCATGTGGCGATCTTTGCATGGTGTGGTACCTGGACGCTCGATCCTAGCAGACAGGCATATCAAGGTGCATCCAGAATGTCCTGTATGCAGAAGAGGACCGGAGGATATGCGTCATCTTTTGTTTACCTGTGATCGCGCTACTGATGTTTGGAGAACAATGGGGCTGTTTGGTTATATTAAGCAAGCGTCAATTGGTGAAAGGTCAGGGTCTACCATTCTTGAGGATTTATTATGCCGACCAGCTAGAAAATCACCAATTCTGGGTAATCTTCAAGTTAAAGAAACCATAGCTGTTGCTTGTTGGTATCTATGGTGGCAAAGAAGAGAAACAGTGAAGGGGGAGAGAGTTGCAGGAGTAAGACAATCGGGGTTTGCAATTCAAGCTCTAGCATCTAATTATATTCCTGCTGCTTCATCATCTTGTATGGCGCGGGACATCTCATGGAGCAAGCCTCCTCGAGGAGCATATAAACTGAATGTGGATGCAAATTTCCATGCTAATGGTACAGGCGCTGCCGGGGTGGTGTTGAGAAACGACCGAGGGGAGGCTATAGCCGGACTCGCATGCCCATTACCGCATGTATATGATGCAACGACAGCCGAAGCTCTGGCTCTATTCAAAGGGCTGGTATTTCTCCTGGATATAGGTATCACAAGAGTCATAATTGAATCTGATTCTCTGGAAGTGATTAAAGCATGCAACGCTGAGGTGGAAATCTGGAGTCCCTATTCGGCCATCCTTTATGACTGCTTTTCAAAGGCCCAAGAGTTTGATTGTATTACCTTTATCCATTGTATTAGAGAAGCTAATCAGGTGGCACATGAACTAGCTAGATTTGCCTTTACTAGTAATTCTGTAGTTAGATGGGATGAGTCCCCTCCTAGCTTCATTCTGCCATTTGTACTTAAGGATGTAACTATGTACTGAGTTTGGAGCAGCAGGTACCAGACGCACTCTTTTCCTTCCAGGGTACCTAAGGGGGCTGGAAGGTTTTTAATGAGGCGGCCTGCTGGCTCGGGTTAATATATATGATGTTTCAAAAAAAAAACTGGTTTGTCTCCAACAGATCTAGAATTTATGTACGTCCGGTCTTTTATCTTTTCCTTCCAGAAATCCTATTCCCAGAATATATTAATATCATCAAGTTCTTTTTTTCTTTTGGTAAGATCAAATAAGCACGGGGTATTGCAATACACACAAGCATTATGATACAATTATACCAGTACGACCAAACCATTATTTGATCTTAAATGTAGAACCGAAGATCACAAGATAGCTAGTAATCTAAACTAAAATCACATAGATGAGAAATGCAGTCACGATGAGCAGCATCAGAACAAGGTAGTCTTCATCCGATTCCTCCTCACCTCTCTCCTCTCTCCAGCTAGATAGTGCATGCATCTAGCTTCCGCCTCCATCATAGTGTTGTACAGTTTGTAGATGCAGCTGCTAAAATGGTGCACCTCTGCCCAACAATCTTTCCAATTGGCATAGACTCCGGGAAACCTACCCTTATAAACAACATACGACGTCATCTCTATGCACAAGATAAATAATATATGTCAGTATAGAAAATTTATAAATAATATACGACGTAGTGCCACAAAAGAGGTGAGCCTCATATAAAGACAACAAAAGAGGTCAACCAATAAGACAAGTCAAATGCGCAAGCAAGCATGGACATAGGAGAAGGTCTTATTGGTTGCCTCTTTCATTAGGGCATCTCCAGCGGGCCGAACTAAGTCCGCGACCCAAACAGTCTGTTTCTGTCCATTTGGGTTGGCCCGTAGACAGAATGTGTCTCGCTGTCTGGTCGGCCTGGACAGAGCATCCAGCGGACGACCCATTATGTCCGGTGTTGGCCAAATCTTGCAAAGAAATTTCTCAAATCTTGCATACATATTTAGAGATTTGCTTGAAGAAAATTAATAGAACATAATAAAAACATATTAGAAGACTACATCGTCTTCATCTTGGCGTCTCCTAGTTGTCCTCGTCGGAGTGGTAGTGGTGGCGGCACATGGTGTCGTCGAAGACCTTAGCGCTGAAGTCGTCGTGGCCGTCGTACTTGAAGACGACAAAGTGTCCGGCCTCAATGGCGTGCGAGCGGGTGAAGCGCCTGCATCCGTTATGGAGGAACATCTTCCCTTCACCGTCGAACATCACCTCCACGGGCCCTATGCCGGTCGCGCCGCCGGACACACGCATGAGGACATGGTGGGGCTCATGCCCATCAACGATTTAGTCGAACAACCTCTAGGGCAGGCGCAGCTGTCCCATCTCATGCCCTGGTGGATGGTCACTCCAACTCGAAGCCGGAGAGGTCGATGGCAATAGGGTCGGGCGACGGGGACGCTGGTGGCTGACTCTGGCCTCACCCGCTACTCCTTCGTCGTCGGCCTCGGCCACGCCCACGGCCCAGAGGCCGCCCTAAGCGCCCTCACCTCGAGCCTATGCCGCCAGCCATTGCTGCGGAGATGCCTGTGGCGGCGGTGGTGGTGAGGAGGAATGTAAGAAGTGAGGTTGTGGAAGAAAATGACCGCAACTGGCCTGCTTGAAAAGGGCAAGAGCATTGGATGCCGATGCGTAGAAAGAAAACACCGGCATTGATGGACGGTAGGCGGCGCGGCAAGGGCAGGAGCGCAGGCGTCGAGCGGCGCGGCTAGAGCAGGAGGCAACCTACTTCCATTGATGGCCAGAGGAAGAAGGCCGTTGGGTCGCTTCCATGCGAGCCCTAGGTCCACGCGGGAGGACACAGGAGGACACGGCTGCTGTCCGCGCCGGCGCATGGGTTCCCCAAATTTGGTGCGCCGATGGGTCGAGGCAGATGATTCGGTCTATTTGGGTCGCCCCGCTCGAGCGTGTGCGGTCTGTCCATCTGTCCGCGCGGACCGATTTGAACATGCTGGGACCAGATGGGTTGGCTCACTGGAGATGCCTTTAGATGGTGCCAGAGTATATTCATCGACAAGTGCATTTGAATATAAAGACACACGACAAAAAAGGTCAACCAGCAAGACAAAGTTAATTCCAAACAATGTGCAAGAACAGTAATAACGCTAATTTAAGTTCATGATCCTAATTAATCTTCCCAAAAGTAGAGCGGGGCGGTTTAGGAATAATGTTTACAACACGCGACTTATAGATCAAAGTCAGCTTAGTGATGCAAAATAAATACCACTTAATCATGAAACTCAGCTTATTTTACCTCATCTATCAACATGTACCCTCAATTGCAAATCCATATATAGTTGAACCTTTCCACACGAGCACCACCAACAATAACCCTCATACAAATTACACATAGGCACATCGGGAAAATGTTGTATTCTTTCGAGAGATGTAGGAAGAGCGTGGTACTCTAATCATAGTTCTCTGAAGCGCCAAAAATAATATCCAGTGAAAACTGAGTAACGCCGCTAACTTGAGAAATTTAGAAACCCAGGCACGAATCTCTGGGTTGTGTCAGTGTCGCCAAGCCTGTACCATGATAAGATTGGAGATATGGGAATGGCAGACATCAAGAAAAAGCTGCTCGCAAGACGTCCAGCAGTGACGACGAGCTGGCCAACCGCACCTTATCACCCAGTGATCAAGTTTGCTCGGTGTCATAGGAGTTTCATGCCTGGCCTCCAGCTTCTGTGGATTTTGCCACGATGACTGTTTGGTTAGTGTCATGGAGGAAATGACGATTTGCTGGTGCGGAGATCCACTCAGTTTGTGATTAACGTATCCAAGGGAGCAGCAGATGCACACTCTCAGGGAGCCTCGGCCTGGCGCTAACTGTAAGCCACCAGCATTCAGCAGTACCATGCTAGCTGCTAGCAGGACAAGTAATAAGCAAGAAGACGGGAAGAAGCATACAACACCGTAGCCTCCAGGATCAGTTTCCGGTATGATGTGTTGTATGGCATTGAAAGCCCATATATATCGGCGCCGCCATCACATGCGCGCGGCATGGAGCCAGCTCGTCGCGTATGACGTCCTAGCATCCTAGATAACATGGGCCCACATAATATGTACTGACAGTACTGATTTTACTTAGGAAGTAACTGGTGACTACATTGACTGCAGAACTGAAACTTGAGCATGAAACCACAATCGGTGTCATAACTTGGTAAGAACATAGCAATAGTAGTCCACATTGTGCAGGAAATTGCCCAAAAAATAATAAAAATATAATAAAAATTACATAAAAAACAATTACAACATTTATATAATTAACACAACTACATATTTATTACAAGCATAAAAATGGAGGAAACAAAACCACCGCCAAGGAGTGGCCAGACTCACCATAACTTTTTTTTTTTTAGATCAAACGGCTGCATATATTAAGCATACTCAGATGCTAGCAAAGTCACAATACATTCCGGTGGCATACCCAACCAGATGTTACACACTTTATTTTGACAGCCTAATTGAGCTAACTGATGCGCCACCCTATTCCCAGTTCGATGCACATGTCTGATCGAGTGATCCACGAAGCCTTGGAGGAGCATCTTAATTTCTTCAACTATCGGGCCAGAGAACGACCTATCCCTGTCCCTGCTCTTCAACTTCGACACCACACCCAAGCAGTCCGTCTCCAAGCACACCTTTGTGACACTCCTTTCCCTTGCCAGGTCCAAGGCCGCTTTACAGGCCAAGAGCTCGGCACCTTCAGGATCAGCAATCGAGGGCAAAAAATGGCTGGTTCCCGCCACAAACCGGCCATGGTGATCCCGCAGGACCGCGCCGCTCCCGCCGACTCCTGAAACCGATGAGAAAGCGCCATCAGCATTTACCTTGTGCCACCCTTCCACAGGGGCCTGCCAGTGCTCGACCAGCTGCGGGGTTTTTGGGGTCGCCGAAGGCTGCAACTCTGCCCACTCTTCAACAAGAAACAGTGAGCGCTTAGCAATCTCCCTCGGGTCCGAAACCTGCACCTCCTCTCGGGCATCATTTCTAGCCAGCCAGAGTTGATAGATTGCCATCACCCCTACTGCTAGCTCCTTGTCTTTCAGCTTGCCGAGCCACTCGAGGCACCATCTACGCAGATCCTGGTGTCTATGGATGTGGCCTGGTGGTGAAGTCAAAGCCATTCCAGAGTATTCACGGAGTAGTTTTGTCAACACCCGGATTTTTAAGTCCGGATGCCCTATTACATCATACATCGTAATCCCAGGAAGATTGTTCTTGCGAGACATAATAGTAAGTAGTTCAGAGTCATCATTTATTACAACACATAATGGTCTTACAACAAGGGATCACATGATCCAATATTACACAAATAGATTGTTCAACATCACAAATAAGTAGCGGAAGCGTAGTAGTAGTGGACTATCTATTCCACAGGCAACGCTTGACGTTAGAAGACGATCCTAGTTATCGTAGACGTCATGTTGTCCGTCATCCCGATCATCGTTACTCCTCTTCAAAGTCTGGCATTTGAATAGCCAGGGCAAAGCCATGAGTACTTTAAAGTACTCGCAAACTAATGCTAAGATAAAAGTATATCTAGTGTAGTAAGGGGTGCTAAGCTCTAGGTTTATTTGCATAAAGCCAAGTTTTTATTTGATAAACATTTAGTAAAGACCCATCATTTGCTAGACTAACTCAAGTGGGAACATTAGTGTCATTCCCACAATTCATTTGTGATCCAAGTCAAGATCACCTTTAAATTTCATCATCCTTTGGTAAGATCAAAAATTCTGATAACGGAAATAGTATGGCCTTTCCAACCGTCCATAACCGTGGACACGGCTATTCGAATAGGTTTAACACTCTGCAGAGGTTGTACTCTTGTGCCACAACTTTTGATTACATCCGTCGAGGATAACCCCGAATCATCGTAACTCGAGTACGCGGATCATCAACCTTAACCTTTCACCTATATATACTAGTATAGGCACCTCTCCCCATGAGCTTGGCCTCCCGGTGAAAACCAACTGTTAACCCGGAACCGCACGGAGGCTTGGGTCGTACATTCACCTCATATTCACATCATTTCTCATATACGGAGGCAGCCTCGGCGTAACCCCTATGATGCTTGTTTAGAGGGAACCCATACTAAAATACACAAGTTTCTAGTTAAGCCCTACCCATAATCAGGTATTGTGGGGGTACTTGTATAATTGGAAGGGTATCGCATTCAAACCCATATCAGTTTTATATCAAAAATCACCATCTTCTCTTGGTCATATTCACCTTCAAAATCATTCAATGGAATGAATCATCATTCCAAGGTTTCAAATTCATTTCAAAGTCACATGTTCCCATCTAGAGTAGTCAAATTTTATTTGATTAGCACTAGCAACTATCTCATGAGGGGTGCTATCTAGCTTTGAGTGTTTCTAAGCTAACCTTTAATCTTGTTCTACACTATACCAAGTGAATCATAAATCAAAAAGTACTTTGAAGTAAATAAGCAAAATACTTGCAAGGTAAAAACATGGGATAGGTAAATACATAAAATTAAAGGGGTGATGGTGCCTTGCTCTTGTAGAGCTTTGCATCATGGTGGTTAGCAAGAGTATTAGCTTGCCTTGAGCAGAGTAGTTATCGAAGTTCTCCTCCTCTTCTTGGGAGTAGGCTTCCTCCTCTTGATATTCCTCGTTACTAGCGTCTATATACGAATACGAGGTATAAATACTAAACCAAACTCACATACTAAACTAAAAACACTCAAAAGAGTTCACACACTAATCCTATCATCAATCAAACATGGCATGGTGGATTATTTGATTGATTCTTACTTTAAGAGATAAATAATTTCCTCTCATTATTCTTATTTCTTTAATTTGGTATTTAGATCCTTAGAGAAATTAATTTCTTCTCCTTACATCCATTAAGATTTAACTTCATATAATAATCAGGTATGAAATATAGGTTGACCAAAGTCAACATTCCATATCTATTATATGTGAGTATAATTTAATTGAGGTGCTACACTTCACATAGTTTAATACTATCATGTAAATGAATTAAAATATCTAAGTAATAAATATCAGAGGTTCATTAGCCTAAGTCATTCCCCCTGGTTATATTACTTAGGATCAAGATTTAAATGAGAGAGTAGCTCTCATATCATTTGTTGAGTTTGAATTCCAGAATTTAATGCACTAGTAATGGCTACATAGCCACTATTTTGATCTAGTCCATGATCATACAAATAACATGCCTATATTATTGCATAATCAATTAGAGGACATCATTTGTGATTTATGAGAGTTGGAATCAACTCAAAATCAATTATGGTTGAATTTTAAATTAGGTTTCAAGTTGCAAAAGTCCCTGACTTGTTATTTTTAGCATTTAAATTCTACTACGAAATTGGAGATGGGACCAGTGGAATTTGATAGATAATTTCGTTGGCTTTCCAAAGGTATAAAGTTTGCTAGATTTGTATTTCAAACTATTCAAAAATTACTAAAGCATCTGCAGAGCAATTTGAATTATCAAATAAACCTAAGTTTGAAATATTGGGCTAGGCGGGAAACGTTATTGGGCCGAAACGGATTTAATTTGCATAGCGCAGCCCAACGAGCAAGCGGGTGCGCTTGGGCCGCCCTGACGAGGTGGGGGCCACCCGTCAGTGGCTCTTAACCACGCGAATCGGTACGCGCGAGATAAGCCGTTGGATTAGAAAAGGATCTAGCGGCCAGGGATCATCGTCGTCTCCGACGAGCGACGGGCTCACTGGCGGCGAGCCTAGGGGGTCGGAGGGAGTACCAGGCCATTGCAGGTGATGGGCAAGCTGCGCGGAGAAGTGGTAGTCGATGAGGAAGCCCCTGGTGCAGCGGCGGAGCTCGGCGAGGCTCCAGGCGAAGCAGAGCTTCCGCGGGCTCCGGCGGACTCGAGCTCGCGATTCGAGCAGCTCCGGCGGTGAGAGGTGAAATTGGTTGGGGGAGATTGCTCAGTGAGGAGAGGGGAGTGAGTTGTGTGAAGAGAGGAGGAGCCGATCGTCTCTATTTATAGCGTGCGGGAGGTGGCCGAGTGTGCTGTGGAGGAGCGGCCATGGCGTGGCTCTTGTGGCGATCCAAAGGGCAAGTGAAGGACGGCATCGTGTAGGAGTTGTCCTGGCGATGCTCTAGGTGCAGCGGGCGCAGCGAGAGGACGACGGGATCGTTCGGGCGCGTGCAGGGATCATTGCGGTACCCGCGGTACTTCGCCGGCGAGGACGACGGTGACGAGGCAGCCGCAGTCGCTTGAGTGTGTCTAGGTGGTAGAGGGCATGGAGTAGATGCTCGACGCAGTGGTAGGGATGCAGGGGGAGGACGATGTCGCTCGAGCGCGCGACGTACTGGTGTGGCCAGAGCGCGGTGAGCGCGCGTGCTGGCATGTCCTGGCATCGTTTGGACACGCGCGTTCCGACCAATGGCGTTCGTTGGCGATCGAGTGCAAGGTACTGGCGTGATCCTTGAGCTGCAGAGATGCTCCAGGACAATTAGAAGAGTTGAGAAGGAGGCCAGAGAGAGGGATGCCCAAAGGTGGCCGGGTGTGCATGACATGGCATAGTTTAGGGTTCTTCTCCACTTTAAACGACGAGGCAAGTACATGGTTTGATGCAGGGAGGCTCAGAGAGCAACAATGATCAAGATTAGAAAGGGGTTTAGGCTAAGGACCGATGGACAAATGGTTGTGTTGCAAAACAGAAATTCGCACTCGCCAAGTGTTCGATCAAATGGCCGCATGAAACTTTTGTTTGAATTTTGGTTTTCTTTTTGGTGAATCTCATTTATATAATTAATGTGTTGGAATGGTGGTGGTTGGGTTCATTTTGGAGTTGATTTGCAAAATGGCAAAAGTGAGATGATCTTCTCTTTGTTTCAACATCACTACTTGTCACATTCATACTGGTCAACCTAGTCAACTCTGGCAATGGTGGTCAACATGAAAGTTACTCACCTTGACATGGTCTTTGATGACATGGCTTTGGTTGACCAAGATTAGTTTAGGAATAAAGAAAACCAGAGGGGTAAAGTAGTGAAGAAAATATTTTGGTGACATATGACCATTATCATATGTGTGGAGATTTTGAGATTTCCTTTGGTTTGATTCTTGTTTCAATGATGCAATTGTGTTAGTTTATCATATTTAAGTATTCTACAAGCAAGAGAGCAAGCAATTATGGCCTAGGGTGAAGATTTGCAATTTGGCATAATGTGTATGTAAGGGAGAAATAGATTTTTCTCATTTTCTTCTTTTCTTCTCAAATTAGGGTTTGATGATCTTGGTTTAGGGTTTAATAGCAATTGATCATCATACTAACACTCATCATGTCAATTGCACAAAATAAATTCACTCAAATGCATGAAACTATATGTGGCACTAGATGCATATAAAAAGTTTTTGTTTGTTGCAAATTTTGAGTAATTGAAACTCTCTCTTTATTTTATTATTGTTGAAACTTGGGATGTTACAAACCCTTCCCCCTTACAAAAGATCTCGTCCCGAGATCTTAAAGAAAACTAGGTACTAAAGAGATCTGGGTACTCAGTCTTCATGAAGTCTTCTCTCTCCCAAGTGGCTTCTTCTTCGGTGTGGTTACTCCATTGGATCTTCAGAAACTTGATACTCCGGGTATGGGTGGTTCTGAAGGCTTCTTCCAGGATGCGAATAGGTACTTCGCGGTATGTCAGATCTGAGTTGATTTCCACAGCTCGATGGTCGATGTTCTTGAAAACCTCGGTCTTCTCAGATACCTCTAAGCATTTCCGGAGTAACGAGATGTGAAACACATTGTGTACCGCTGACATTTCTTCCGGTGACTCCAGTTGATAGGACACTTCTCCTCGGCGACTCAGGACTTTGAAGGGTCCGACATATCGGGGTGCAAGCTTTCCTCTAAGCTGGAATCTCTGCATTCCTTTAAGGGGGACACTTTGAGATATACGAAATCTCCGATCTCGAAGGTCATCTCTCGGCGTCTCTTGCCGGCGTAGCTCTTCGTCTTGATTGAGCGGTCTTGAGGTACTCGCGGATCTTGTGAACCTTCTCTTCAGCTTCGCGGAGAATATCTGGTCCAAAGACTTGACTCTCTCCGACTTCCGACCGGTTCGGAGGGGTACGGCACTTCCTTCCGTACGGGGCTTCAAAGGGGGCCATTTGTAAGCGGCTTGGTAGGCTGTTGTTGTACGAGAATTCTGCGTACGGCAAGCGGTCTTCCCACTTGGATCCATACTCTAGCACACATGCTCTCAACATATCTTCTAGTATCACGGTTGACTCGTTCGATCATGTCCATCCGTCCGCGGGTGATAGGCGGTGCTGAAATTCAGCCGGGTTCCGAGTCCTTCATGTACTTTACGCGAGTACTGGAGGTGAATTGGGATCCTCTATCGGATACTATCGACTTTGGTGTTCCGTGCGGGCTGACTATCCGTGAGATATATAACTACGCAAGTCTTGGTCCTTGATAGGTGGTCTTGACGGGGATGAAGTGGGCGACTTTGGTCAACCTGTCGACCACAACCCGGATAGAATCATTTCCTTTACTAGATTTGGGTAGTCCGGTGATGAAGTCCATTCCGACGGAATCCCACTTCCATTCGGGAATGCCGTAGGGGTTGCAACGATCTGCGGGGCGTTGATGTTCTGCCTTGACTCTTTGATAGATGTCACACTTGGCGATGTAGCTCCCTATTTTCTCTTCATTCCATGCCACCAAAATTGTTCCTTCAAATCTTGGTACATCTTGGTACCTCCGGGGTGAATGGAGTAAAGGGTGTCATGAGCTTCTTTCAGGATGACTTGCTTCAACTCTGAATCTGACGGCACACAAAGGCGTCCGTTGTACCATAGCACTCCTTCTTCATCAACAGTGAATCCCGGTGCTTTTCCTGCAGCTATTTGGCTCTTGATCCCGTCAATGCTTGCATTTCCCTTCGGGCTTCCTTGATTTGACTAATCGGGGTGGGTTGAAGTTCAATGCTTGCGAGAAATCCTTCACTCACTAGCTCCATTCTAAAGCTGTTCAAACTCTTGAAACGAGGCTAGGTTGCTCTTCGCGATCATGGAGTTCAGCGGCACGGCAGTCTACTCAAAGCATCCGCTACCACATTGGCCTTGCCGGGGTGGTAGTGAATTTCCATATCGTAATCCTTAATTAGCTCTAACCATCTTCTCTGCCTCATGTTCAGCTCATTCTGAGTGAAGATATACTTCAAGCTCTTGTGATCTGAATAGATCTCGCATCGATTACCCAAGAGGTAATGACGCCATACTTTCAGTGCTAAAACCACGGCTGCTAGCTCTAAGTCATGGGTTGGATAGTTCTGCTCATGCTGCTTCAGTTGCCTTGACAGGTAAGATATCACTTTCCCTTCTTGCATCAACACACATCCAAGACCAATCTTGGAGGCATCACAATACACATCAAATGGTTTGGTGATGTCCGGCATGATCAGTATTGGAGTCTGAAGTCGATCTGCTCTTGAGCTGTTGGAAACTCTCTTCGCACTTGTCCAGTCCATTCGAACTTCTTGTCCTTCTTCAACAATTGAGTCATTGGTCGGCTATGCTCGAGAATCCTTCAACGAATCGGCGGTAATATCCCGCCAATCCGAGAAATGCACGGACCTCAGTCTGGGTGGTTGGGGCTTTCCATTCTTCAACAGTCTTGATCTTCGAGGGGTCAACGGCAATTCCTCCGGCGGACAATATGTGTCCCAGGAATCCTACTTCCTTCAACCAGAACTCGCACTTGCTGAACTTGGCGTACAACTGATGCTCCCGAAGGGTATCTAAGACCACTTCCAAGTGTTGCTCATGCTCTTCTTCAGATTTGGAATAGATAAGGATGTCGTCGATGAAAACAACGACAAACTTATCCAGGAAGTTCATGAAGACCTTATTCATGAGATTCATGAAATAAGCGGGGGCGTTGGTCAATCCAAATGACATGACATTGTACTCATACAATCCATATCTGGTGGTGAAAGCAGTTTTGGGGATATCGGTGGCACGAATCTTCAGTTGATGGTAACCAGTCCGCAGATTAATCTTCGAGAACACTTTGGCACCAGTCAGTTGGTCAAACAGATCTTCTATCTTTGGCAACGGATATTTGTTCTTGATGGTGACATCGTTAAGTTTACGATAATCCGTACATAAACGATATTCACCATCCTTCTTGTCCACAAACAAAACTGGTGATCTCCAAGGTGACGCACTTGGTCTAATCAGACCCTTGAATAGCATATCATCCAGTTGCTTCTTCAGTTCCACTAACTCTGCCGGGTTCATACTATAGGCTCTCTGGGCTATAGGTCCGGTTCCAAGGATTAACTCAATGATAAAACTCGATATCCCGATCTGGGGGCATACCGGGTAGATCATCAGGAAACACATCGGGGTATCGACATACGACCCTGATCTGATCCAAGGTGGGTTTAGCTAGACTCTGGTTGCATTTAAACTTTCTGGGCAGTCTTTCAGATATGTGCTCGACTAATATTCCGGTGCTACTAGTCATGGTGATGGCCTTCTTGGCACAATCAATCAGCCCATGATGTTTCGACATCTAGTCCATACCCAGTACTACTTCCAAACCTTTTGTTCCCAGAACAATCAAATTTGCATAAAATTCTATTTCATGAATTCTGATAGGAACATCTTTGCAAATTTTTCTAGCTTTAGTGGTTGATCCAGGTATTTGAACTATCATGACATGCTTCAAACTGATAGGTTGAATCTTACTAGTGCATGCAAAATCTTCGATAACAAACGAATGCGATGCTCCGGAATCAAACGAGCACTCTTGCGGGTATTGAGTTAACGAGAGAACATACCCAGCACGACATCCGGGGCTTCTGAGCTTCTTCCGCACTCATGTGAAAGAGGCGGCCGCTACGGTTGTTCGGGTTGTTGGGGGTGAACTTCTTGTTGTTGGCGACATGGCGCTGCTGCTGAGCAGGGCTAGAGGTGTTGGCGGCAGTCTTGGCGAGTCGCTTGGGGCACTCGTTGGAGTAGTGCCCCACCACTCCGCACTCATAACAAGTGATGGTGGACTTGTCCTTGGGAGTGATGGGAACAGCGTTGCTCCCAGTCCTCGGAGCAGTGTTGGAGGTGTTGTTGTTGTGGTTGGGGGCTCGAGGTGGAGCGCGGTTGAAGTTGTTGTTGTTGTTGTAGTTGCTGTTGTTGTGGTGGCCTCCGGGCCTGGGGTTTCCTCCACTCCGGATCTGATAACCCGGACGTGAGTTCTGCATCGGGGGCTTGTTGTTTCTTGGGGCAAACCCTCCACTTGAGCTGGGGCGATACTTGTGGGTGTTGCTCGGGCCCACTCCGATTCATCATGCGGCGCTTGCGGTTTTCATTGGCACTGATGGATCTTTCCCTCCATCCGGATGGCAGAGTCAACAAGGGCTTCTAGATCAGCAAAGGGAATGTTGATCGGCACGATCCGCATCTCATCATGCGGTCCATTCGGGAACCTCTCCTTCCTCTTCTCGTTGGTGTCGGTCTCATCGGGCGTACCTTGACAGAGTAAGGAATCTGTCGCGGTATTCTACCACGGTTAGACGGCCTTGCTTCGATTCGCGGAACTCATCCCGCATCTTCTTGATGAGACCCGGTGGCACGTGATACTTGCTAAACTTGAGCTTGAAATCTGCCCAAGTCATCATTTGCCCCGCATTCAATGCGCGGGCACTTGTCCACCAGGCACGTGCAGGTCCTGCCAGATAATGGGTGGCGAATAGTACTTTGTCATTCTCCTCCACTCCGGCCACTTCAAGATTGTTCTCCATAGTCTGGAGCCAATCATCGGCATCAAGGGGTTCCTCCGTCTTGCTAAACACCGGTGGATTAGTGTTCGGAAGTTTTTCGGCTTTGACCCGGGGTGGTCGTGGTTTCCGTGGCCACTGATTGTTACGTGCCAGGTTGTTGAAGTACAGCTAGGTTGGCTTGCCGTTCAGCTCTCTCAACCTCTCTATCAGCCAACATCCGTTGCAACATCTGCATCATCGCCTCCTGAGTCATGTTGCGAGTTGGAGGTGCCATCTGAACAGGGATATGGATAATGAGACGAGAGGAAATTTCTATGGCTCATTTTGGGATAAATTCACACAATTTAAACTTGATTCATAAAATAATAATAATATTACACACACGAACATAGTCATGAAGGTAGCAAATATTACAAGCCGACAATCCGGAGGGTTTGAACAACCCTTTCAACAATCTACGATACATGGGGCGGGTACAAAGGACCGATACATATCACGAGACGCAAGTGCTCAGACGGAACTACTATCCATCGATGCGGAGCGGGAAGGTGGTGTCCATCCCGGCAGGCGAGTGTCTGGTGGAAGTCCAGGTCTCCCTCATCTTCCTCCTCGTAGTCATTGTCGTTGCTCACGTAGGAGTAGCCATCCCCTTGGATGTCTTCTCCCTCGCCTTCTCCTTCCGGAGCTTGGAGTTGCTCCGCTCGAGTGGCGACGGTCTCCTTCAGGACGGCGATCTTGGCCTTGAGGCGGTTGATGGTGTATTCCTTCTTTGAGACCAGCTGGCGGAGAGTCCTACGCTCCTTGGCGATGACCTTGATGGTCTCCGCCTGCTGAACCAGCTGGAGGTGGGTGCTGTTGGCGAAAGCGCGGGAGTTGTCCAGCTCAGCACGGGTCTCGAATAGCATGAAGTCGAGGTGATCCACGTGGTGCCTCAGCACGGGGTGGAACGGCAGGCTGATGGGCAGCCCCAGAGAGGAGTGCCTTGCAAAGTGTGCAAAGCGTTCCCCTTCAATTGCCACCGAGTTTTGCCCGCACAGACGAGCGAGACCCTCCTGTAGAGCGCGGGCGAGTCCATCCACCCAGGTGTTCTCTCGGAGAGAGAACTGAATCTGGCGGAACATGGGTGACTCCGGCTTTCCGGGGAGGTTGGCCATGATGATCCATTGGAGTTGGCCTCCGGTCTGATCAGCGATCTGGCCCCCGTAGAACACGGGAGGCGAGCGTCGAGGAACTACGAGAGGGCAAACGGATCCCTCTCAAAGATGAGATCTCCCCGTTCGCCGGCTCGTACACTTGGGTCCGGATGAAGGGCTCCGGTGGGATGATAGGCTCCATCTCGTAGAGGGATTGATGAGCAAGTTAGAGAAGTGCAAGTGTTCAAAATTTTAAGTAACTTATAAATAAGAACATGAATTGGCTAGTTTAAAAAGATCAAAGGTAAGGGTATGATTGTATTTTTCATAACTATTCAATTTATTATATTTGAAACTAAGTTTGTCAAACGTCCATTCTAACTAGGGTCTCCTAAGGTCAAACAATGGCTCTGATACCAACTTGTCAACACCCGGATTTTTAAGTCCGGATGCCCTATTACATCATACATCGCAATCCCAGGAAGATTGTTTTCGCGAGACATAATAGTAAGTAGTTCAGAGTCATCATTTATTACAACACATAATGGTCTTACAACAAGGGATCACATGATCCAATATTACACAAATATATTGTTCAACATCACAAATAAGTAGCGGAAGCGTAGTAGTAGTGGACTATCTATTCCACAGGCAACGCTTGACGTTAGAAGACGATCCTAGTTATCGTAGACATCCTGTTGTCCGTCATCCTGATATTGTTGCTCCTCTTCAAAGTCTGGCATTTGAATAGCCAGGGCAAAGCCATGAGTACTTTAAAGTACTCGCAAACTAATGCTAAGATAAAAGTATATCTAGTGTAGTAAGGGGTGCTAAGCTCTAGGTTTATTTGCATAAAGCCAAGTTTTTATTTGATAAACATTTAGTAAAGACCCATCATTTGCTAGACTAACTCAAGTGGGAACATTAGTGTCATTCCCACCATTCATTTGTGATCCAAGTCAAGATCACCTTTCAATTTCATCATCCTTTGGTAAGATCAAAAATTCTGATAACGGAAATAGTATGGCCTTTCCAACCGTCCATAACCGCGGACACGGCTATTCGAATAGGTTTAACACTCTGCAGAGGTTGTACTCTTGTGCCACAACTTTTGATTACATCCGTCGAGGATAACCCCGAATCATCGTAACTCGGTACGCGGATCATCAACCTTAACCTTTCACTTATATATACTAGTATAGGCACCTCTCCCCATGAGCTTGGCCTCCCGGTGAAAACCAACTCGTTAACCCGGAAGCCGCACGGGGCTTGGGTCGTACATTCACCTCATATTCACATCATTTCTCATATACGGAGGCAGCCTCGGCGTAACCCCTATGATGCTTGTTTAGAGGGAACCCATACTAAAATATACAAGTTTCTAGTTAAGCCCTACCCATAATCAGGTATTGTGGGGGTACTTGTATAATTGGAAGGGTATCGCATTCAAACCCATATCGAGTTTTATATCAAAAATCACCATCTTTTCTTGGTCATATTCACCTTCAAAATCATTCAATGGAATGAATCATCATTCCAAGGTTTCAAATTCATTTCAAAGTCACATGTTCCCATCTAGAGTAGTCAAATTTTATTTGATTAGCACTAGCAACTATCTCATGAGGGGTGCTATCTAGCTTTGAGTGTTTCTAAGCTAACCTTTAATCTTGTTCTACACTATACCAAGTGAATCATAAATCAAAAAGTACTTTGAAGTAAATAAGCAAAATACTTGCAAGGTAAAAACATGGGATAGGTAAATACATAAAATTAAAGGGGTGATGGTGCCTTGCTCTTGTAGAGCTTTGCATCATGGTGGTTAGCAAGAGTATTAGCTTGCCTTGAGCAGAGTAGTTATCGAAGTTCTCCTCCTCTTCTTGGGAGTAGGCTTCCTCCTCTTGATATTCCTCGTTATTAGCGTCTATATACGAATACGAGGTATAAATACTAAACCAAACTCACATACTAAACTAAAAACACTCAAAAGAGTTCACACACTAATCCTATCATCAATCAAACATGGCATGGTGGATTATTTGATTGATTCTTACTTTAAGAGATAAATAATTTCCTCTCATTATTCTTATTTCTTTAATTTGGTATTTAGATCATTAGAGAAATTAATTTCTTCTCCTTACATCCATTAAGATTTAACTTCATATAATAATCAGGTATGAAATATAGGTTGACCAAAGTCAACATTCCATATCTATTATATGTGAGTATAATTTAATTGAGGTGCTACACTTCACATAGTTTAATACTATCATGTAAATGAATTAAAATCTCTAAGTAATAAATATCAGAGGTTCATTAGCCTAAGTCATTCCCCCTGGTTATATTACTTAGGATCAAGATTTAAATGAGAGAGTAGCTCTCATATCATTTGTTGAGTTTGAATTCCAGAATTTAATGCACTAGTAATGGCTACATAGCCACTATTTTGATCTAGTCCATGATCATACAAATAACATGCCTATATTATTGCATAATCAATTAGAGGACATCATTTGTGATTTATGAGAGTTGGAATCAACACAAAATCAATTATGGTTGAATTTTAAATTAGGTTTCAAGTTGTAAAAGTCCCTGAATTGTTATTTTTAGCATTTAAATTCTACTACGAAATTGGAGGTGGGACCAGTGGCATTTGATAGATAATTTCGTTGGCTTTCCAACGGTATAAAGTTTGCTAGATTTGGTTTGGTAGATTTAAAACTATTCAAAAATTACTAAAGCATCTGCAGAGCAATTTGAATTATCAAATAAACCTAAGTTTGAAATATTGGGCTAGGCGGGAAACGTTATTGGGCCGAAACGGATTTAATTTGCATAGCGCAGCCCAACAGGAAACTGGTGCGCTTGGGCCGCCCTGACGAGGTGGGGGCCACCCGTCAGTGGCTCTTAACCACGCGAATCGGTACGCGCGAGATAAGCCGTTGGATTAGAAAAGGATCTAGCGGCCAGGGATCATCGTCGTCTCCGACGAGCGACGGCCTCACTGGCGGCGAGCCTAGGGGGTGGGAGGGAGTACCAGGCCGTTGCAGGTGGTGGGCAAGCTGCGCGGAGAAGTGGTAGTCGATGAGGAAGCCCCTGGTGCAGCGGCGGAGCTCGGCGAGGCTCCAGGCGAAGCAGAGCTTCCGCGGGCTCCGGCGGACTCGAGCTCGCGATTCGAGCAGCTCCGGCGGTGAGAGGTGAAATTGGTTTGGGAGATTGCTCCGTGAGGAGAGGGGAGTGAGTTGTGTGAAGAGAGGAGGAGCCGATCGTCTCTATTTATAGCGTGCGGGAGGTGGCCGAGTGTCTTTGTGGAGGAGCGGCCATGGCGTGGCTCTTGTGGCGATCCAAAGGGCAAGTGAAGGACGGCATCGTGTAGGCGTTGTCCTGGCAATGCTCTAGGTGCAGCGGGCGCAGCGAGAGGACGACGGGATCGTTCGGGCGCGTGCAGGCATCATTGCGGTACCCGCGGTACTTCGCCGGCGAGGACGACGGTGACGAGGCAGCCGCAGTCGCTTGAGTGTGTCTAGGTGGTAGAGGGCATGGAGTAGATGCTCGACGCAGTGGTAGGGATGCAGGGGGAGGACGACGTCGCTCGAGCGCGCGACGTACTGGCGTGGCCAGAGCGCGGTGAGCGCGCGTGCTGGCATGTCCTGGCATCGTTTGGACACGCGCGTTCCGACCAATGGCGTTCGTTGGCGATCGAGTGCAAGGTGTCGGCGTGATCCTTGAGGCTGCGAGAGATGCTCCAGGACAAGGAGAAGAGTTGAGAAGGAGGCCAGAGAGAGGGATGCCCAAAGGTGGTCGGGTGTGCATGACATGGCATAGTTTAGGGTTCTTCTCCACTTTAAACGACGAGGCAAGTACATGGTTTGATGCAGGGAGGCTCAGAGAGCAACAATGATCAAGATTAGAAAGGGGTTTAGGCTAAGGACCGATGGACAAATGGCTGTGTTGCAAAACAGAAATTCTGCCTGCCAAGTGTTCGATCAAATGGCCGCATGAAACTTTTGTTTGAATTTTGGTTTTCTTTTTGGTGAATCTCATTTATATAATTAATGTGTTGGAATGGTGGTGGTTGGGTTCATTTTGGAGTTGATTTGCAAAATGGCAAAAGTGAGATGATCTTCTCTTTGTTTCAACATCACTACTTGTCACATTCATACTGGTCAACCTAGTCAACTCTGGCAATGGTGGTCAACATGAAAGTTACTCACCTTGACATGGTCTTTGATGACATGGCTTTGGTTGACCAAGATTAGTTTAGGAATAAAGAAAATCAGAGGGGTAAAAGTAGTGAAGAAAATATTTTGGTGACATATGACCATTATCATATGTGTGGAGATTTTGAGATTTCCTTTGGTTTGATTCTTGTTTCAATGATGCAATTGTGTTAGTTTATCATATTTAAGTATTCTACAAGCAAGAGAGCAAGCAATTATGGCCTAGGGTGAAGATTTGCAATTTGGCATAATGTGTATGTAAGGGAGAAATAGATTTTTCTCATTTTCTTCTTTTCTTCTCAAATTAGGGTTTGATGATCTTGGTTTAGGGTTTAATAGCAATTGATCATCATACTAACACTCATCATGGCAATTGCACAAAAGAAATTCACTCAAATGCATGAAACTATATGTGGCACTATATGCATATAAAAAGTTTTTGTTTGTTGCAAATTTTGAGTAATTGAAACTCTCTCTTGATTTTATTATTGTTGAAACTTGGGATGTTACAAGTTTCCAAGTTTCCATAGAGTGAGGACACCTCCAGAAAGGATGGACCAGCGACTCCTCCCGATTGCACACTACACAACGGATGCCCTCTTTTATGTGTCTCCGCTGCAGCTCGTCCCCAATAGCCAGACCGTTTTCAACCAGCCTCCAAACATGGATTTTTGCCTTCCTCGGAACTTCCGATTCCCACAGAGCAAGCCAACCCTTGTGTTCATCACGGGAGGAGGACGACCCTGCCCTACCCTGCTGGTTTCGCTTCACTTGCATATTCGGATGATACGGCTGACTTGACGAGAGAAAATCCCGTTTTTGGTGTAGTTCCATGCGATATAGTCTCCGGTGCCAGCACGACCTACAGGAATTCTCGAAATGTCTGCAACGTCTTCATCGTAAAAAATCTCATTTAGCTTACTCAGGTTCCACCCGCTGCCATCGGGGAGGAGAAGTTCGTTAACATTTTCAACCTCCATACCCGGCCTATGCCCCAGTGGGCGTTTCAAGCCCGTGCGCGGGATCCAATTGTCATGCCATACATCAATCTCCATCCCATCGCCAACTCGCCAGATTAGACCTTCCTTAAGGAGCTCTCTGCCGTGTATGATGCTTTTCCATGTAAAGGAGGCCCCTTTTGGACAAAGTGCCGTCAAGAACCGTCCTCCTTTATAGTACCTAGCTCGGAGAACACGGGAGCAAAGAGAGTCAGGGTTTGTTTGTAGGTGCCATGCCTGCTTGGCCAGGAGCGCTTGGTTGAAATCAGCAAAGTTCCTAAACCCCATTCCTCCCTTAGTCTTCGGCATACTCATCCTATCCCAGCTGATCCAGTGAACTTTTCTTTGTCCATCCGCTGCACCCCACCAAAACCGAGCAGCTGACGACTGAAGCTTAGAACACATGTTATTAGTCAGCCTGAAGCATCCCATTGGGAACGTTGGGACAGCTTGAAGGACTGACTTGATCAATATTTCTTTCCCTTCCATGGATAAGCCCTGGCCCTTCCATCCTTGCACTTTTCCCCACGAGTGTTCAGGCAAATGTTTAAACGCTCCATCCTTGGACCTCCCAACCATAGTTGGTAACCCGAGGTATCTTTCCGAGAGAGCTTCACAGCCAATTCCTACAATTCCCTTGAGTTCATTCCGGATATTATCTGCACAGCCCTTTCCAAAAAAGATGGAAGATTTTTGCAGGTTAACCCGCTGACCTGACGCTGCTTCATAGTCCTGTAAAATCGCTTTGAGGGCCTGCATGCTTTGATGGCTTGCTTCAAGAAAAACCACACTGTCATCAGCAAATAAAAGCTGCGTAACAGTTGGTCCATTTCCACCAAAGGAAACTCCCGCAATCTTCCTCTGACTTTGTGCTTGACGCAGTAAGGCCGAAAAACCTTCTACGCAGAAAAGGAAGAGGTAGGGGGAAATTGGGTCCCCTTGCCTCAAGCCTCTCAAAGGGAGGAACCAGTCAGAGATCACACCATTCAGTTTAACTGACATCCTTGCCGTCTTCACACACCTCATAATCAACTCCACTCCCCTCTCCGAAAAACCCATGCTTGCCAACATCCTTTCAAGAAACCTCCACTCTACCCGATCGTAAGCTTTCATCATGTCCAGCTTGACCGCGCATAACGGATGCTTTCTCTTCCTCTTCCTAATGGCATGCACACACTCATACGCGATGAGCACGTTGTCCGTAATTAGCCGTCCGGGGACGAAGGCACTTTGTTCCTCCGAGATCAGTATCGGGAGGATTCCCTTCAGTCTGTTTGTCACTACTTTGGACGCTATTTTATACAGTACATTGCACAGACTTATTGGACGGAATTGTGCCAGAAATTCCGGGGAGTTCACCTTGGGGATCAGAACAAGGATCGTGTCATTGAAATTCTCTGGAACCTGACCACCTTGTAGAAAATCCCTCACCGCCGCGCACACATGAGGATTAAGAAAAGACCAGTGCCTTTGGTAAAACAGCGCCGGCAGACCATCAGGCCCCGGTGCCTTTGTCGGGCCCATCTGAAACAGAGCCTCTTCGATTTCATTATCAGAAAACACTCCAGTGAGTTTGTGATTCATATCCTCATCTACAAAAGGTTGAATTAAAGGCAGAATTCGATCATCCTCTGTAGATCCTTCTGATGAGTACAACGAGTGATAGAAGGCCTGTGCCATCGCACTCATACCATCATTAGTATTGCATAAAGAACCATCTTCCCGTCTCAGCGCACGAACTGTATTCTTGCGCTTCCTATGTGATGCTCTGTTTTGGAAATATTTTGTATTTTTGTCTCCAGCTTTCAACCATTCTTGACGTGATCTTTGCCTGTACATAATCTCTTCCCTATCATAAATGACATGCAATTGCCGTTCAATCTCTTTGACCTCCAGTGATGATCCCGTCACTAACTCAGCTGCCCGAGCGGAGTGTAGCTTACTTCTCAGAGATTTTATCTCCGCTCGGACAGACCCAAACGATTCAAAGCTCCATCGCTTCATGTCCGCTGACATTTCAGTTAGTCGACTACACAACCCTCCAATGCCCGGAGCAGCTCCATCACTCTTCTCCCATGCAGCTTTAATCATATCTTCGTATCCCGCATGTTTCAGCCACATCTCTTCATAGACAAAGCCTCTTGGCGAACGATTCTGAGCAATTTCTGCCCCATCAGCAAGTTTGATCACCAAGGCTGCATGGTTTGATTCTTCTGTTGGGATATGTTCAACATGTGTAAGTGGGAAAAGCTCGAGGAACCGCGCCGTCGCTGTCCCTCTGTCAAGACGAACTTGAATATTTTCTTCTCCCGCCCGCCTATTATTCCATGTGAAAGGATGGCCCCTATACCCCAAGTCATTCAACCCACAGTCCGTGAGGCACTCCCTAAAAGCCAACATCTGCGATTCATTCCTTGGATTTCCTCCATGCTGCTCGTTCCGAGATACGATCTCATTAAAGTCACCCGCACACAGCCATGGAAGGTTATCTTGTGCTCGCAGATAACGGAGAATCTCCCACGTTTTGTGTCTCATGTTTGTTCTTGGTTCGCCATAGATTCCCGTGAACCTCCATGTTTTCCCCTGAAAGGTTATAACAGCGTCGATGTAATACTGGCACCATGGTCTCACAGTAACCTCAACCCCATCCCGCCACCATAGTGCCAGACCTCCACTTCTCCCATCACAGTCCGCTGCAACACCATTTTTGAAGCCTAGGCGCCACTTGATTTTATCCATTGCCCTTGCCCGCTTCTTAGTTTCGCAGAGAAATACCACCGCTGGGTTGTAGGACCGTATCAGGTCCCTGAGCTCGCCTACCGCCGCGTCCAACCCCAATCCCCGGCAGTTAAGGCCTAAAGTATTCATTGTCCCCGGCGGCCCTGCCGAGCAGGGACCGCCGATGTCTCTTCTATTCTGTCAAAGACTGAAGTGGTTACCCGAGTACCCTGACCTCCTGCTGGATCCTCAATACGATCAAAGACAGAGTTGGTTCTCTGACGTTTTCCCGCTGACCCAGAGCTTTCCGCCCCAACAACCTGAACCGGGACAGGCAACCAGACCTATTTAGTTCCTCTCTTCCTACTCCCTGTACCCAGTGGTACATGGGGTTTATCCTGCACAGGCTGTACTGGGTCCTTTCTCACCATCACTTTTGCTCCAGCGGTAATCCAGTCCGCATTTATTTCTTTGATGCCATAAAGGACTGACGGCAAGGATGAGGTTTCGTCCTAGAAAAGTACAAGTGTAAAATTGTCAGGTTATAGCATCTTCATGTGAATCATGTAAAAATTGCCATTGTGCTTGTGAATTTTTTAAAAAGTTAGATGAGTTAAATTTTTGTCACAATATCACAATTAATTAGAAAAAGAATTGTACAATGAGGTGAAAAATATCACACACTCACGATCCTAACTCACAAGGAGGCAAAAAAGATAATTGTACTAGGCGAGCGCTAGGCTATAGCCGGTTGTAGCTGGCCAAACCATCAGCACCCTTCTGAGCCATTGGATGCACTTAAGTGGGTGATTCTTGCGCGTTTGATCAAGGTACAAAAATGATTCGTATGTATCAGTTTTTTTTAGAGTATGTAACATTTGTCTCCAACAATTTTTCCTATAGTCCATTAAAATCTCGAAAATTTGGTGCAAAAAAATCCGCCAATGGTACAAAAATAATCCCAAATGTAACATTTTTTCTTTGCGTGTCTAGTATTTTCGAAAATGTTACATCATTTCCAACATTTTTCTGTAGCATAACCAACATTTTTTTTACTAAATTATCCAACATTACAGAGATACAATATAACATTGGTACAACCTCTCTGTATCATATACATAAAAATTATTGTATCACTTTGCACATACTTACAAACCAAAAAAAAGAGCACAGATCTTGACAGCATATGTAACATCGAAATAATCCCCCGCAAAATTGTCTTCTCTACCAACATGGAGGAATCACCATGGACGAATCAAGCTCTCCGGTCACCAATCCGCCACCGTCGGCACCGTGGGAGACCATTTGGAGGCAGTAGGAATAGCGGTCACCATCGGAGTCGTCATCGTCAAGCTCATAGCTGTCGGCAGCGTCAGGAGCGGAGGCGGGGCAAAGTTGGGTGACTGCTGGCCATCAATGTGCCGCGCGGGGCAGAGGACCTACGACGGCGGCCGGCGACGGAGGAGAAACGTGCAGGGCGCGCTCACAGAGGAGCTAGGTCGGGGGCGGTTGGGCGGTTCGCTGGAGGGAGCGGGGCGGCGCGCCCTCACAGGGAGGAGCTCCATCGGCTGGCGCTCCGGCGCCCCAGAAGCGGATCTCGCACGGAGGAGCAGGTGGGCGGCCGACGCTAGAGGAGAGGCAACGGCGGTCCTTGGTGTTCAGCTGCAGCGTCCTTAGAGCATCTCTAACAGAGCCTGTAAAAGGCCCAAAACCGAAAAATAACCGTCGTTTTACGGGTTCGGGGCGAAAAACGGCGCCGATCGGTGACCGAAAACGGACCAAAATCGAAAATATTTTTTCGGGCTGCGTTCGGTTCGCTCCGTCGGCCTGTATTTGTAGGGGCCGACGGAGCGAACCGAACGTAGCCCGAACACAATCCCTAATTTGCGCGCGAGGGAACCTTCAGCTCGTCCCAACCGCCGCCGCCTCGGCCCGATCCGTGCGCCCTCGCTTCCTCTGCGCCGCCAACCTCCGATTTGTCCCCGATGAGTCTCGAATCGACCCCGCCGGCCGCCGTTGCTACCCCGCTGGCGCCGGCACCGTCTCCCGAGGTCGTCGCCTCTTCCGCTGCTCCACCAACAATCCCGGCCACCGCTCCGACCCCTGTGACCCCCGCGGTCTCGTCGACGACTGCGGCGAAGAGGCGGCGCGCGGGAACGCATCTGCTCCCACAAGCCTGTGCAGGGGCGGTCCCCGGTGGTGGGTCGGCGGTGAAGCCGAAGGCCGTCCGTGCGAGACCGAAGAGTTCGGCTCCGAAAAGGACCAAAGTGAAGGCGGCGACTGGCCGTGGCCCGGTGCCTCCCTGCCCATCTCCGCCTATGCCGCCGCCACCGCCTCCGGAAGCCACCGCGGCCGCCGCCCATCCCGTGCTCGACGATGGCGCAGCAAGGTACACATGAACTTTCCTCCGTTTTTTCCATTGCAAACCCGTACTGAGGCCTCGTCAAATTAGGAACGATTCCACCACGTACATGGAGATGTTGGGGGAGGTGAACATTAACCCACTCCCGCCATTCGGCAACGAGAACTACTGCGCGGAAGAAGGGGAAGAAGGGGAAGAAGGAGAAGAAGGGGACGAGGGGGACGAGGAAGAGGACGACGGTGTGGTGGAGGTCACGGCCGATGGAAGTCGGAAGAAGAGGCGGGCCAACAACTACACGGAGATTGAAGATGCCACCTTGTGCCGGGCTTGGGCCTCCGTGGGGATGGATGCTGTCTCCGACACGGATCAAACAGGCAAGCGCTACTGGCAGCGCATCGACGACAAGTTCCACAAACTCATGCCGCACGTTCGCCATCCTGTCGATCGCACCTACCGATCCCTCCAAGGTCGTTGGGACGCGATCAAACCGGCGTGTAGCCGGTGGGCAGCGGCAATGGACCAAGTGGTGTCCAATCCTCCTAGCGGCGCAACTGTCGACGAATATGTGAGTGCATACTTCGGCGCAATTGTAAGTTTTATGCGAGATATTGACGATTTGTTGGTTCCTTTTGCATATGTAGGATCGCATTGCCGATGTTAGGTACAGAGACATGGCCGGCAGCAAGGGCAAGAGCTTCACCATGCGTCATTGTTTTGATGTGCTCCAACACCTTCCCAAGTGGAAGTTGAGGGATGAAGAGCTCGCTCTGAAGAAGGCTGCGATGGTTGCGCTCGACGACACCGAGGACGAGAAGGATGGCAGGAACGCCGACAAGCCGGAGGGGAACAAGAAAGCGAAGGAAAGGATGAGGCTCGAGGGGGAGGCTGCATTGTTGAGGGACAAGTTTGATCAAATGATGAAGTCGAAGGAGGTGATTGCGACCAAGACTTTGGAGACCAAGCGTGTCATCATCGAGACGAAGAAGGAGGTGAGCCTTGCAAAGCTTGAAGCCAGCCGAGAGGAAGCAAAGGCCAAAGGCAAGTTGGAGGAGATGAGGATCGTGGTGAAGAAGGCCAACGAAGCTACTATTGGCCGAAGAGAGGGAAATCATGATGATGAACACGAAGGAAATGAATGAGGTTCAGCTGGAGTGGTGGAACGAGGCCTCGGCGGAGATCACGGTGAGCCGAAGAGCTGCTCGTCAACAGGCAACTGCTGCTGCCGATGTGCCTCCAGGAGGTGGTGCCGATGTGACTCCAGGAGATGCCGATGGTGCTGATGGCGGTACTGCCTATGTTTGATGCCGGCGGTTAGATCTGATGGTGAACTATGAACTGTGTCATTTGGTAGTGTCATTTGATGTCTGCACTATGAACTATGCATGATTTGTTTGTGTTTTAAACATTCATCTTTGATCGATCATATGCAGATCAATTTCATAAACCTTGTTTTTACGGGTTCGGAAGCCCCAGGCGCATAACAGAGCCCGTAAACCCAAACTGAAAAAGATAATATTCTGTTTTTCGGTTTTCGTTACGGGCTGTGTTCTGCGCCTGCCATTTTCCGGCCCGTAAACACGAGTTCAGTGCACCGAACTCGTGTTTTTCGGTTCTACTTTTTACGGGCTCTGTTAGAGATGCTCTTAGGCAGAGGAGTGGTTGCGTCAGTACCAGTTAGCGACAGAGAAAATATATCATGTTGGAGGGGGGAGAAAGACGAGTGAGCTGGCTGTAGCTACAGCTGGCTAAGAGCAAGTCTAACAGGTCCTTATTTATCTGCCCCGTATAACGGAAGTTTTTCGCCCCGTATCAGAAAAGAGTGCGTTTAGCTGAAATCATTCCGTCTAGCAGACCCCGTATTTCGCCCTGTATTTTTATAAATTAAAACCCCGGGAAAATTAATACCATAGTTCATCTTCATTGATCATACGCTGTATCATACATACATAGGGGATTCTACACTGCGATCCTATCTAGTCGTCGAGGATGACGAATGGCACGAACGGCCCATGGCGGCAGCCTCCTGTGCCTCGAGTTCCGCCACGGCGGCGATGGCCGCCGCCTCCTCCTCTCCCTCCGCCTGAGCCTTCTCGGCGGCCTCCGCCTCGGATGCGGCCAGCGCCTGCCGGAATGCCGCGTCCTCCTCCGCTTCCTCCTCGCCGGCACGCGGATCGCCTCCGCTTCTTCCGCCACTAGTGCCGCCGATGCGCGCCGCCCATGCCGCCTTCGCCGCGCGCTCACGCTCCCACTAGGCGCGCCACTTCTCGAAGGCGACGCCGCTCATCGGCTTGAGCGGCGGGTCTTCTCGGTACCACCGCCCACCCGCGGCGAACTCCCGGAGCGAATCCGGCACGTAAAGAGCGCCGGCGTACCGGCACGCCGCACGGCGACTCCCCTCGGCGGAGCGCTTGCATTGGCGCCGCCACGCCTCCTCCACGGTGTCCGGTGAGCGGGATCGTTTCGATCCGCTCGCCGGCGAGGCGGTACTGCGGCCGCGTGCGTACATGCCGAACGGCGGTCGAAATGCGGAGCTAGGGTGGGCGGGATTTCTCGCCGGAGCTAACTACGGAGGCGGCGGCGCACGGCGGAGCTAGGGTTGCGAGTGAGGGGTTAACCCCTCACTCGCACCTGCGCCCGGTATAAGTAGGGGCGGCGGGGCGGATTTCCTGGGCCCCGTATTCCGCCGAAACTGGCCGGCCCGAATACGGGGCCTGCTTGACGGCCCAAACCGCGCCTGCCCCGTATCCCGCCGGAATTTTACGGGGTGGGCGGGTTATAAGGGGCCTGTTAGACATGCTCTAAGGAATATACTTTTTCATTGTACTATTAGTGGGAAATATATACTGGATAAATGCTCTCACCAAACTCAAGTTATGGTAGCTCATTCATCAACATCTATAACTTCAAAACTATGTGTAGACGATCCTTTCCCCACCGACAGCTAGCGCCACCAATAAACTGGCATACAAATTACATGTAGCCAGCGAGGGGAAAACTTTGATATATACATTCAAGAGAGGTAGAGTGGTATTCTAAACATAGTTCTCCACGAAGCATGAAAAATATTATCGAGTGAAAACTGAGTAATTGTTGCTATTTTGTGCGATGTCACCAAGCCTGTAACGTGATACATATCCTGAAGATTGGAGATATATGAATGGCAGGCATCATGAAAAAGCTGTGTGCGATGTTTTCAGCTGTGGGGACACTTCTTGCCAACCGTATTGTATCACCTGGTGAGGAAGTTTGGTTGGTGTCCTGACTCCTGAGAGTTTCATGCCTGTCCAGCAGTTTCTCTCGGAGGCATTGTTTTGTTAGTGTCTTGGAGGAAACGGTGCTTTGCCTGGCGTGATTTTCCTGTCCCAAATGAGCGCCTGGTGTTGCCACAGCGGAAGCATCGTCCATTACAAGTAGCGATAAAAATAAGAAGAAAAAAAGACATGAAGATGAATCAAGCGATTGGCGAAGGATGCGCCACCGTAGCCTCTCCGGGATCCAGACAAAATATGACGCAGTCGCCGTCGAGAGTCATTACAAGTGCTTTCTCTAGGTGTGCAACTCGTAGGAGTCCTTGATCACATGTGCCCACGTAATCTACATACAATGCTGAATGGCCGCATATAGGACGTAAGGGCATCTCCAACCGGCCGATCCAAACGGACGCGCTGGGCCGTCCGTTTTGGGCCGTTTGCGTGGCCGTCCGGACACGCGGACAGCGCCCCGCGTCCGCATGTCCGTTTGGGTCGCACGCGGCGCCCAACGCGGCGACCCAAAGAGACGCCACGTGGTTCGTCTTCGTTGCGCGGCGCTGCGCCATGGTAGGCCTCGACGGGACAGCCATGGCGGGCGGAGGAATGCGCGGGAAAGATCCCGCGCGCACCAAGGTTCCCACGCGCGCGAAAACACCATTGGCGCGCGCTCGCGCCCAAGTTTCCCGCCAGACCGCCGGCTATAAAAGACGGCGGCGGTCTCACACAGACCGCATCTCACCTTCCTCTCCCACTCCACCTTCTCCGGCGGCCACTCCACCTTCTCCGTCGCCATGCCGCGCACCCTGCAGTCCACGTGGGCCAAGCTCTCCCTCGCCGCCCGGGCCAGGTTCCCGCGGACGGAGGAGGAGGAGCGCGCGGACTCGCGGTGGGTCGCCGACGACGAAGCGCTCCGCGTCGCTGCCGAGGCGGCGGGAAAGAAGGCAGCCGACGCCGAGATGGTGGAGGCGGCCGCGGACGACTGGCACGAGACCGCGGACGGCTGGTACGAGGCCGCGGAGGAGGGGGCGGCCGCCGCGGAGGAGCCCGTCGACGAGGGGGACCTCGCGCTGGCGAACATCAACGCCGCCATCGAGGAGCGTCTCGCCGATCTCACGCGCGTGACGAGGGAGCACGAGGCCACCTGGCGCGCCGGCCGCCGCCGATTAGGCGACCTCCTCGGCCAGAAGAACGAGCTGATCGCTATGCGAGCAGCCCGTCACCTCATCCAGATGCCCTCGCCCGAGCGGCGCGCCCGGGAGGATGCTGCGTCGGTGGAGCGCGGCCGGCAAGAGCGCATGCGCCGGCGGCATGAGAACCACGAGGCCCAGGCCCCCGCGCGCGTCCGCCTGGAGGCGCGCACCGCTGTGGAACGCGCCGCCCTGCAGGAGCTTGAGGTATGCGGGAGGCGGATGGTTCCGCCGCAGGAGGCATGCTGCTTGAGGTATGCGCGCGCGGAAAGGAGGAGGATGAAGGCCTCCGCCGAAGCCGCCGAAGCCGCCGCCAAAGCCGCCGCCGCCGCCGCGCCACCCAGCTGGTAAGCTGGAGTCGAATCCTCACGCGTACAGCCCGCGTCGAGTGAAATCTACGGCCCCGACGGCGAGTCGGCGAGGAGACGCCGGCGAGGCCGCCGGCCCCGTACGTAGTAGGATAGAAGTAGTAGTTACAAAAAATTGTAATGATTTCTTTCTAATGAAAACAAATATTTATGTCCATGACACGCGGGCCAGGGGCGGACAAGGGGCGGACGCGAGCGACCAGCCTTTCGCGTCCGCGGCCACGCAAACCCGGCCCATATTTGGGCCGGGTTTGCGTCGTTCCGGACGCTACGGCCATCCGTTTTAGGGATGGGTCCGCGCGCTGGGCCGGGTTTTTGTCCGTCTGGACCCATCCGGACGCGCGGGCGCGGGATGGGTTGCCCCGTTGGAGATGCCCTAAATCGTAAATATACTAGGTGCAGATCGAACTAAAACTTAGCAAAGCCCAAATCCGGCATACCCCTTTGCATCTCTAAGAGCACTAAGCTCCCAGGGTTGCGACGCGCTCTGGTTGATCCAGAGGTCGCGATCGCTGGCCCTACATAGAGTCGGTTCATTTGGGCTTTGTTCAGCAAAGGAGAACGTGCGGGGGTCGTCGTTTCAGAGCAAAGTTGCAAAAGAAAAATAATCTTTCACGACCCTTCCCCAATCCAGTAACAAAATACCTAATTTCTCGTTCCTATCTCTAGCATCGCGCGCCTGTCGCCGCAGCTGCGATTGCGCCGCTCGGTCTCGCGGATCTGCCCGCGGTAGCACCTCTCCACCGATGTCAAAACCACACTCCTGGCCCGGCGGCAACTCCCTTGCTCGTTCTGTCGCTCCTGCCACGGCAACCCTCCCTCGACGCCATTGCTTGCAGCACGACCGGCGCTCCAGCTGAGCAACGACCACCCTCTTCGACGATGTCGCTGATGGCGTCGCTGGTGGACCGCCCCAACTGATTTCCCTCCCGGCCATGGTCAATCTACTTGTGTTGTTGCTTGCTCTTTGCGCACAGGTGGACTGGACTGCTGTGATGCTCTGTTCGTTGGGTGCCAGGGAGATAGTGTTTCAGTTAGCAATGTAGCGCTTCCTGTTAATTTCTTCTTCTGAATTTTACTCCGATTCCGTGCCCTGTAGAACGTCTCTTTTCATGTTCTATGAATGAATTTGATGTACTCCGTACACTGTGTGAATAAGAAGTTGTGGTACTTGCAGCAATATTCCCTCACTTGTGACATTTGGTTTCAGTTATCAATGCTCGAGTACATCAAATTATGTTCGATTGTTGCCTGAATGTCCTTATTCAGAAAAAGTGCCACAGGTTTTTATTCATTCATAGGGTACCAAATTCATTCATACAACAGATGTGCCACACTCCGTGGGAGAACAAAATTTAGAAAAAATAATATTAACATAGCTTCTATTATCCTCAACTAACTGGGGTGAGTTCCTGATTTAGTCACATACCAGCAATGGACTGTCCCCCAGCGACATGTCTCTACAATACAATCCGGATGTGCCGACACGCAACGAGCCAGGTTAGTTGAGATACTCAGTTTACAGTAATAGGTGGATTGAACTATTTGAGCCAGCATTTGAGTTTCATACTTTCTGTTGCCATAGCTTGAAGACCACCTATGTTGTTTATTCATATTGAAAACATGAGGCCATGCCTTCCTAGGCTGAAGTCTGAAACCAATCACGTCTTATGAATTAATTTAGTTTTGCTTCAGCTGTGTATTGGAAATGAAGGTTAGAACCTATACTTGAGTTTTCTTCTAGCCTAAATGAAGAGTTGTATTGAATTTTATAAATTTTCGGTGAAGAGCTTGCAAAAATAAAATTATCCAAATTCTTAGTTAACATCACAGATCGTGAGTCTTGATATGTATTTTCTCAAACAGACATATCCATGTGCACTTACTTCATGTGTGCAGTCCGTACTTCTACAAGCAGTTTATATTTTATAGGGAACATGCTTAAAAAGCTACTCTTACTGATGTAAAACATCTTTTCTTCATTGACGAAGATGCTTTTTTGTAATATATGTTTGCGACTCACTCTTGGGCAAACAATTCAAAATTTCTTATTTTGCCATGATTTTTTGCAGTCATGCTGTCTTTTTTCATGTGCCACCTGGGCCAAGAGTTCAGCTCAAAAGTGTGTGGCTTCAAGTGTTCAGTTCCGAACCCTAGGGCTATATTTGTAAATAGTTCTCGACTGGGTCCGAAGATGGAAGCCTAAGTGAAGGCGCTGCGCCACCGAGGTGCCCCTCGCTTGCAAGAAGACTCGCGAAGGATCTGCAATGGACCACGGCGCCTTGTTGAAGTCACCATAGGATCCATGCCCTACCTTTTTTTCAGCAGCCCATATCTCCTCCGTGCTATCTTCCGTCTTTTGCTTCTTCGGCAAGTTCATTAGGTTGATTGCAGCTCCAGTTTTCGTCCTTCAGCAAGTTCATTAGGTTGATTGACCAGCAGAGACTTTCATCCTACCCAAAATATTGATTACAGAATTTTTGCCACTTTCCTCTGCAGTTCCCTTTCTTTTTATAATTATAGATCATTGTTAATTACCTTCATGTTTACAGTCCAGAATTGCTAAATCGAATAAAGGGTTCTCATTGGTTGCTGGCATGCAATGCCCTTGTTTCACTTTTCTCCCAAGATAGCAGACTCTTTAGATGTTTCTCAGAGAGATCATGTTGCTGGAAAATACCAAAATAAGAATCTTTTGGCATACTTGATAATATCAGATCAAATTCTTTTACCACTATTTAGACCAGATCCAAACTCCAGAATGTTAATACCTTCTGTGACCAACCTAGCTGTTTATTACTCCTTGTATTTTGGAATTTTGGCAATATGTTGTGCTTTACTAGAACCACATTTGTAAGCAGTGAATGCTCTAGAACTGTTATATCAAGTAGTGATATCTATCTATGACAAAGATAGTCGTGGTTGCAACTCATGCTCGCTTCATATCATACATACAGTATTCATCAAATTGCAATAAATCATGTGCTATTCATCCTTTAACAGCCATGTGAATTCCTGTATATAGTATGTATTATCATATTTGTGTATTGTACTAGCACAAATGCCCGTGCGTTGCACCGGGAGCGAAAAGTGTGTAGTACAAAACTTACAAAGTAATTATGTTGCAGAAAATCACTTTATGAAACTCTTTGTTGTTGCTTGAGGCCACCATTACCGGCTAATCTTCTCTACAATAGATAATCGAATGATAGGTACATATGTACAGCGCCGATTTTTTTCTTGATTAAATGATAGGGGTAGGACCAAGATGATCACGGCTTCATCATGAATTTAACATATGAGAACTGGCGCGGCACAACCTCTTCCACACCTGCGTCAGCACTGCTGAGATTGATTCACTGATTTAAAGGGAAAAAATATGCCAATGCAGCATGGTTGTAACTCGCAACCTGCCGAGAGATTAAAACTTAAAAGTTGATCACACGATTGCCATCGCCGCGTCTCAGATCCTTTTTTGCCGACCCTCCATAAAGGCTGCGGCCAGCTTCGTTGCACAATTGAAGCTGCAAACGCCGCGTCAGTATTGCAGTCGGCCGAACGTACTGGCAGCAGCAAAACGTAGCAGAAATAGTAGTAATAGTAATCAGTAGCAAAGCACCATCCGTATCTGTTGATTATGAATACCAATAACTCTTATTCCATCTCTCTTCTCTCTCAAATCAGCTGAGCCAAGCTACTGTGTATAACATCTCTCTACTCGAGTAGCAGCGATTAATCCCTTTCCTGACCAAAAGGTACCAAGAACTCAGCCCCTCCTAGCCTAAATTGCAATAGCAGCTCGTACATGACCCACTACTGAATGACACAGTGGTATACATCTCCTGCTAGTCAAAAGCAGCTACAGAGCATCAAACAACAGGTGCATCACTGATCTGGAAGAGATAAAGGCAACAGGTTTACCAGTATCAAGCATCGATCTTTGCGGCGAAATTATTGACTCGATCCACGTGTAAATCCGATAGTATATAAAGAAGAGCTTTGCATATGCGCCCTGGCTGAAAGATCAGTCCAGGAGCTTCACATTATATGTAGAAAGATCCGATCGATTTTGCCCAAAATCCATCATCATTATTGTAAAATCGGTGTATTATCCCCTAATTGCAGACCTCGGCACTGAATTCCGAAATCCCCTCTCCCTTCAATATCCCCTTCTGTTGTATGTGGAATTAAATAGGGAGAAACTCCGGTTGAGCTGACTCCTTCTCGGGTGGCCTTATTTTTGTTCATAGCTAGTAGTCTGAAACCGCTCCGATCGATCTGCACCCGGACAGCAGCGGCATCGAGGCATTCGGGGGCACGCATGTAGCTGCCCGCCGCCATCCACCGCCTCCATACACCGCAATATATATCTCGTGGGCAGCTGCGCCGGGAAGCTATGGCCGCCGTCGAAGCCGCACGATGCGATCCAAGGCACGTGGATTGGTGCCAAAAAAATTTGGGGAAATTGAAGAGACGATGCATCCGAGGCTAACAAGCGCGGCGGCGTGCGGGTAGTAGGCTAGCCAGCTAGCTTGTGTAGCTTGGCCATGGTGACCGTGAAGGCAGATCCCTGATTCTCCTCCCCCGTCTCCTTCGAGTTTCCACTCGCCAGATCCACACCAACCGAAGGACATCGGCTGGCTGGGAGGGCCGACGGCGTGGAGGAGGGACTTTTCTTACAGAGAAGATGCTCCGGCTGGGAGATCCGCCCGCTGTCGCTGATGTCTAGCTCCCCCGCGTCTGGCGTCCTCTGTCTCAGGTTGGAAGGAGTTGATTGTTCGGGAAGAAGAGGAAACAAAAACACCGAACCGGTAATATGATGTTTGGTGGGAGGGTAAATCCGTCCAAAAAAATGTTGGACGAAAATTTTGGCAGAAACCTTAGCTCCTTTATTATTAGGTAGGTATAGATAGGTAGCTCTGTTTTTATCGTAATTTTTTTCTTTTTGCTCTAGTCTTCCACGACAGATAGATGTAAATTCACCACTGATCTTTTTTTCATACGTATTTCTCTGCATTTTTCTTCATTGCATTTGACTAAATAAGAGATAGACTCGTGGCATGGAGCAAAAATCGAAAATACACAAACTGTTAGAGATATATTAGGTAGTATTAGATGTCACGGGATTTGTATAGGATTTTTCATTCATCTCCTGCCTTATCTCTAGGAGAGCTTCTTAGCCTCCAAGTCTTGTACTCTATATATACTCGTCCATGAGACGCAATACAACATCCATCATATTCCGCATATCTCTCTCCCTCTCTATCCTTCTACATGGTATCAGAGCGGCACGTTCCTTGACCTAGCCGCCGCACAAGCTTCCGCCCGCGCCGCCCCCGGGGAGGTCAATCTCCATGGCCTACTCCGGGGGCCGCGCAACCCGTATGAGGGTTCGTCTGCCGATCCGTTGATCCGCTGTCCTCGAGTCTTTTTTTTCCAATCCGTAGATTGGTTTTCTTTTTGCTCCGCCGGTCGATCGACCGGTGTTTTCTTTTTTGGTTTTGCCGATCATCGATCGGATTGAGTCGCCCACCGCCGTCGTCATCACGCGCCTCTACTCCAACCTCTGCGTCGACTGCACCGGCCATCTTCATCAACCGCGCGGCACGGCCGCACACGTCACACACGGGACGCCTACGTGCGACGCGGCGAGCTGTCTCGCCCGCGCGGTCTCCATCGGCTGGTCCGTCTTCGCCGTCATCGCCGGGACATCACCGAGCAACGTCGCCAACGACTCCAATCTGCGGCACGTCGTCCACGCCATGGCGCATACAACGCCGCCGTCGGTCTGATCAACCGACCGCGCGCACGTCTCCGCCAAGCACGTCCCCGAGCACGCGCATAGCACCGATTGAGCATCGGGTTGCCACTGCGTCGCCCCTTCGGGTCGCAGCGCCGCCGCCTTTGGTCCACGCTGCTAGCCAACGACGCGCCTTCTGAGGCGCGTACGTCGCTGGTGGCGTCCCTCCGCTGCACCGACTCGCGCCTGCGGCCTACGCCGGCCCCTCGGGCCGTGGCATCGCCGCACGCGGTCACCTTCGCCGTCCCTCGCGCGTCGATGTCCGAGGCCACCACGGCGCCGCCCCTTCGGCGCGGGTCGCCTCCATCCGCGCATGGTCTTCGTCACGCCGCCGGGTCTTCCTCGCCTACTTCGTGTACCGCTGCCGCGCCCCACCCCGAGTCGCCGCGGGCTCGCCAACCGCTCCGGGTCACGGCGAGCTCGGCCGACCACCGCAACGCCCGTCTAGGCGTCCGGCATGACCACCCCCGGTCGCCGCCGGGTTAGCCGCCTTCTACGTCTTCGTACACTACGGCTTCGCCGCCGGCGTCCTCGCCTCTTCCCCGACTACGTCACTCGCTACTCTACTCCGACACCCATCGTCGAGACTCGCCTCTTCCCCGACTACACCACCTGCTCCTCTTCTCCGACACCCGTCGTCGAGACCTCCTCTACTAGTCTACTCCGACATGGCGCGCACTTTGTAATGTTCCCTACCCTCGCATGCCCGGTACTGGCAACACCGGAAGTGCCTTCGTCCCCGACACGTTCCCGAGCCTGGCAAACTCGCGCCGGACGTCTCGTCTTCATCGGCTTCGACAACGTCTTCTTCGGCATCTCCTCTACGACTGCCTCGACCGCGTCACCGACTTCTTCTATGTGTACTCGGTTCTGGAAAAACCGAAGTATGCCTTCGTCCCCGACGTGTGCCTGGTTCTGGCAAAACTATGGTTGCACTTCGTCCTCGACGGCTCCGACTGCATCGACTTCGGCATCGACAACCTCCACGACTGCCTCGACGCGTCTCCGTCACTCTCCTCGCGCACTACGCACTTGCGGCTACATCGACACCGGCACCCGCCCACGATATCGACCACGGCAATCCCTCGCGTGGCTCCCTCGACCAAGGTTGCAGCACCCACGCTCTCGGCTACCTCGACATCGGCACAAAGGGCTACCACCTCGCCTGCGCCTCACCAGCTTCTTCTCCAGTCTGACCGTCCGCGACGGTACTCTTGTTCACGTCGCTACCGCTACGACTGCGGGGGGTGTTAGAGATATATTAGGTAGTATTAGATGTCACGGGATTTGTATAGGATTTGTCATTCATCTCCTGCCTTATCTCTAGGAGAGCTTCTTAGCCTCCAAGTCTTGTACTCTATATATACTCGTCCATGAGGCGCAATACAACATCCATCATATTCCGCATATCTCTCTCCCTCTCTATCCTTCTACACAAACTATCATGTGGAAAACGCGCGCAGCAATGCGAGGGAGGTCCTTCTAGTCCCTCCTCTAAAGCAGCTTTCTTCCTTCAAGCAACCCATTCACGAACCAATACGTAGTACACGGCGTAGTAAATCAATCCGGGTTAAAGAAATGAAATGGTTCACTAGTAGAAACAAGGGCTTTTATCCTGTCCTCGAAAGCGCTTTTGCACCGGATTGGCACGAACCGGTGCTAAAGGGGTCATTAGCACCGGTTCGTGCGGTCTGGACATCCAGGGGGCATTAGCACCGGTTCGTGTGGGACCTTTAGCACCGGTTCGTAACACGAACCGGTGCTAACATGAACCGGTGCAAAAGGTTTTTCTGCTCCCCACGCACCTCCACCCCCCCCCCCCAAGTGGATCACCTTTTTTAGCACTGTAAAATAGAAAAGAAAATGATAGAAAATTAAAAAAATATTTGTTTTCAGATTCTTGTATGTTATGCAACCTACTATTCGGAGAAATTAAGAAATTCGAATTTTCACTTTTTTTGCAAAAAAAGTTAAAAAAATGGTAAAACCGCAATAACTTTTGCATACGACGTCGGAAAAACACGTATAATATATCAAAAAAATCCTGAGAAAAAGTTACATCCGAATTCAGGATTTTAGTTTACCCGGTTAGCCAATTTTTAGATTCTCAAAATTCCAAATGAAAATATGAAAGCAGGAAGATTTTAGTTTTTTCTAGAAATTTAGGATTTTATATATTTTTTTATTTTTCAAAATTAAAATTAATAATTGCATCCTGCATAAAGATTACACTCTGAATAAAATTAATAATTGCATCCTGCATAAAGATTACACTCTGAAAATTATAAGTTTTTCAAATTTTCAGGTTTTAGGTTTGGCAAAAAAAACTAAAAATTGAAAATAATTAAAAATAATACAAATTATAAAGTTAATGTTTATTTATTTAGTCTAGATTATTATTATATCATTACTTTTGTTTATTAAAAGAATTATTTGAAATTCGAACAATAAAAAATATAACATCTACTGATATGTTAATAGGATTGATATGATACTACTATCTCATACATGCACGCGAAGCACTTGGATACGGGATAGAAAGGAACTTGGGACAAGAAGGTTTTCTTTTACAAGCGCTAGAGGGACGAGCTCGTGGGAGCCTTTTGTCGCGGGCGCGCCTGCACCCGCGACAAATGGGATGGCCACGTCGCCCCGAAACCATTTGGAGCGGGCATGGTCTTTTGTCGCGCCCTTTTGTCACGGGTCGTATCACAACCCGCGACAAAAGGGGTCTGAGGTCTGGCACCTCCTGTCGGCACCCCTTTCACTAGTGGAAAACAGGGCTTTTGTGGCGGGTGGTAAAGGCCTTTTGTCGCGGGTGGCCATCCGCGACAAGGAAGGCGTGATAAAAGGTATCCTTTTGTCGCGGGTCGCTTACCACCCGCGACATATAGTACACCACGTGGCAGGCGCGGGGTGCGCAGGGGACAGACCCTTTTGTCGCGGGCGGTATTACCACCCGCGACAAAAGGCCCTCTACGCGCACACAACGCTGCTGCTTTAGGGTTTGAGGGGTGCAACACCCCCCCCCGCCACCGACCGCCTGTTATTTCATTTTTTCATTCAGAAATAAAAGTTTCATATATTTGTACGCTACTAGAAGTGGTACACGTTCATTCATTATATATATATAGATCGATCAAACAAATATTGGAAGCAAAAGTCGATTCCCCTTACATATTCGTAGATTCCCCTTATATATATATATACATGGAGCTCACGATCGACAAGCGGTACTAACGACCGTCTATTTGGAGGTAGAGCATCTATTTGGACTAAACAAGCCTTTGTTGTTTAATACTTCTCTAAGCAAAAGTCCCGCCAGTTCCTCCGCAATTCCTAGTAGGTGTTCCTTTGGTTGGAGTCTGTCCCGCATGAAGTCGACCTATATACGAAAATGAGATGAGTATGACTATATCAATCTTGATAACGAAATATTAACGATAATAAATAAAGTTGTGAATGTTATTGCTTACGTTGAATTTATTTTTGTTCTGCTTCTCAGTGGTTAACATGCGAATGGACTCGCAAACATAGTATCCACGGTACAGGAGTAAATGTTAGCTTCTCTGCCCACGTACCCTCCTTATGATGTTTCTTGAAAGCTCTCCAAGCCCTGCGAGGCAAAAGAATGATTGAATGAGTGGATAATTAATTGATATCTCACGAAAGATATAGCGCGGCGATGAAGGAAATTACACTTGGAGCAACTTTTGCAAGTCGCGGAACCCGTCCACGCCTCTACTCAGTGGGTCTCTTACTTCATCTATTACATTATCAGCTTGAATGTCTAGTAGAATCCAGTGGAAGCTGCACATGTTATGTATATACGTCAGGAATTAGACTTAACATCGAGTAAGAAAAATTGAATGTGCATAAAAGATCATTAAGATTCTCACTCGTAGTTGTAAGGAAACAATATTGAATCACAGAAATATTGCTCCCCCAAAAACCTTAGTAGGTTTCCCCCCGTTTCTTGGCCTTTATGCTTTACCGTTTCAACATGTACTTTATCTGGGTCAACAAACCCAATATTGATAATATTATTACTTTTGCATTCACTGATCTTCAGTCTGCATAAGAGAACACATAAGATATAATGAGTATATGCAATGAAAACGAACATGAACTAAATGAAAATAAACTTATATGTAGTTAACAACTTACAAGCAATAGCAACTCATGAGAGATTTGTCGAGAGCTTCTAAATTGAATAACTGCCAGAGTTCATTCATCTCAATATGGATCTCCTCCTTTCGGTAGTAATATTCAAATGGTATATTCGCCACGATGTACCTTATGTTCTCCTTGAATGCATCAAGGTACCACTGATGCAAATTCCACATATGTGTTGGCAGTTTATGCAGCTGCTCTCTGCTGACCAAGTCGGCCCCGTAGACAAATTTAGGAGCTATAGAGAAATATTATCTTATTTTCATGTAGACTTTAAAAAATTTAAATGTAATAAGTATGACTTCGTTGAACTCCTTATTTTGTTGTTTCGAAACTTCATAATTGATGCAAACGCCAAAATGCGTCGGCCCGCTGGAGCCACCACTAGGTGCAAACGGACGCGCGCGGATAAAAACGGTCTGTCCCGCGTCCGCCGCGCGACGCAAACGGACATTTCGGAAGTCCGAAATGCATCGCGCCGCTGGAGATATCCTAAGTCTCAGTTAACCGAGCATTAGAGAGTCCCTTATAAAAAGTAGTTGTGATCTAGCACGTCGTTACCGGTGTAAGATTTGGAGAAGACTAGATACGAGGGGGAGTCACATTGGCAAACACATGTTTTAAACCGCCAGTGGCCGTACAGTTTCAGTATAAATCCATCACAGACAAGAGTACGCCCAGAACACATCGTATGCCATGGACTGAGATGGCGACATTATTCATTCCAACAGGATAACTTATTCCACATTATTAATTTGATCACCCAGATCATTGCCATGGACCGAATTCCTCATCAATCGGGTGCATTTCTGGAGCTACGCCGCCTCGGTGGTACTCACGGTGACCGCCTTGTCCGCGCCGTCGCATCCGTGCTCGGTCGCCGTTCCGGTGCTGCACTCCCTCAGCTTGATTGCGTGAAGCACGGCCTGCATGCGCACGCACAGGGTGGATTAATCGATAGACATGATCTAGCAGGAAGGTATGGGTAAGATAGAAGAGAAGATCTACTAGTACGTACAGTGTAGATGTCCTGGTACATTGCTCGGTTGACGGACTCGAGCGACGACTCCCGGAGCACCGCCGAGACCTGGCACTGGCACTTGCAGTCGCCGCCGACCGCCTCGGCCTCTGCTTTCTCGTACATCGCCGCCAGGTCCGACTTCACCTTGCACCAGTACTGGAGCCGCTCCTCGATCAGGTCCAGCACCTTGCAGCAATCTGGCTCTGGCTTCGGCGTCGGCGTCGGCTCCGGCTCTGGCGTGGGCTGGGGCTCTGGCGTCGGCGTCGGCTCCGGTTCTGGCGTGGGCTGGGGCTCTGGCGTCGGCGTCGGCTCTGGCTCTGGTTGCGGCGGCACCGGTCTTTCAACCGACACCACGGAAGGGTCAATCTTAACACGCTCCCCGTCCCAGCCCTGCGTGTACGCCCCGCCGACGGACAGCACCTCGGTGGTCTCAACGTCCGCGTCGCCTTCCGGCACGTCAAGGTACACGGTGAACTCCAGCGTCTCGCCAGCGCTCATGGCGCCTACGTCCACGGCGCCGGACCTAGCGTCGCCGCCGATGGTAGCCTTGCTATCTCCGGACTCTATCCTTGCGAGCGACACGCCTGGGTGCACCGCCGCGAGCTCGGCGCCGACGCCGACGGCGGAGAACAGCCGGGACGTGGCATTGTCCATCAGGCCCGCGACCGTCCTGGAGAACTTGCCGGCACCTCCGGCGCCGTCGACGGGCGTGTAGGTCCCTTTCGTCCTGGTGGCGATGTAGCCCATGGTTTGGGCGTTGTGTCCCGAGAAGCCGAACGTGTGCACCGGGTACGCTGGGTGCGCGAGCACGCTGGTGCTGGTTCTTGTCCACTCCTTCTCCTCTAGTATGGTCGTGTCGCCGCCGTCCGACAGCAATATGATGAACGCCGGACGGTCCACGTCGCCACGGCCCATCAGGATCTGCCAGGAGAGATTATAACACACATACGGATGATCAGCATGAATTCTCACAAAATTTTGAGCAGGATTTTTTTGTTGGATGGATACCTTCTCGGCCCTCTCTAGGGGCTTGGACAACCTGGTACCGTTCCCGATCTTCAGCGAATTCAGCGTGCTTCGGGTCTTCTGCTTGCCTTCGGCGGACATGAGAACGAGCTCCTCCTCATCATGGGCGACACCATCATCGAACGGCACGATGGCGAGGCGGTCAGTAGGGAAGAGCATGCGGATGAGGAGTGCCACGGCGGCCTTCTCCTCCTCCAGCCTGTGGTCGTCGTTAACGCTCCTGCTCCGATCGATCGCTGCGACGATGTCGATCGGGGCGCGAACAGTCTGCTCCTTCCCCGGAGCCACCAGGCGCACCGTCACCGGGAAGTCGGCGTAGCGCTCCGGCCGAGGGATGGACTTCACCGTCGTGAAGATGCTCAGCTGGAGAACGGAGGCTGGAGCTGCCTGTGTTGTTTGCAAGGTGAAACAAACGTTAGCTTCTGCTCCAACACGGCCGATTTAGGCGTACGTGAACTGCGCTATAAATTTGAAAGAAAAAGAACGGAAGGAAACTATATAGAGCCATGCAACAAGGAAGCTCACCTGTGCGTCCATGTCTGCTCTAGAGCAAGGTAGCGCGTGCTGTCGAAGTTCGAAAGCTAGCAAGCTGTGCTATGTATGTTTCCCTGCTATAATTCTGGATATAAGTCGATGATCTTATTCGAGACCTCGCGTACGCCTAGCTATATATACACACGTCTGGAACTCTCTCGCGCCAATCCGCCGGTGCATGCCACGAAACGATGCTGGTCCATTCATGCGTCCGTCCCGGCTTATCACATTGATGTGATATACGGTTTGTCGCCATTTACACATACGTGATGCACGCTTTTTTTTTCTATTTCGGTTTTTTTGTTAAAAATGGGAAAAAGATTTCTCTTTTCATTAATTAAGAGCAAAAGTAGAGTTTAAAGGTTTCCATGGCCGAGGCCTACTCCATCCAACAACATGGAAACACGCCTCTTAGAGGACACAAGACAAATAACATCACAAAGGATGTTTACTGTCACGGAAGAAAATTCACCAAGCCTTCTTTTTGTTTGCGAATAGAATCCTGACATTAGATGAAAACACTGCAACCTAAGTCTTCATGTCATCCTTGATGTCAGAGAAAATCAAACTCGGAACATGTGACACATGCCGGAAAATCATAGAGTTGCGATCATTCCACAACCCTAGTCACTCCAACCAGCTCCCAATATAAGTTGGGTCTGTACAATATTTTGTCAATAATTCTAATCCAATCTACTTTCTAAAATCTTGCTTCTACTAGGGAGCTGACTAATTATCTTGTATACCCATGAAAAAATATCCCTGTTCTGCCTGGTAGAGTTTCCAGGGAAAAACAGTGGTGGGCCCTGCCAACTTTTTTTAAAACTTCATTCCCCATATATTAGGGGAAAACAATGGTGGGCCCTGGCAACTTTCATGTGGCAATTAAAAAAAACTCTTTCCCTATATATTATAAGATCCAACAACTGGCACATTGTATGCTCCGCGGTCCTAAAATTTTAGGGTTCTCTCAGTATAATTTGCCAAAAACATTGTCTTCTATAAGAGAATTAAGTTAATTCTAGATGAGTTAGAATCCATGTGCAAAATAAAATCAGTTGCACCGCATGTCTAACTTTCACTAATACGAATCATGATGCAAATTCAATAGCGAGAAGTTGATTGAGCTTTTACTTAATGCTTATCAATGTTTTCTTGGTTGCAATCGATATGCAACTGAAAAATACTACTACGTTCATCTCAGATATATAACTCTCAAACTTATGTAAATTAAGATGCATATATATCAAAAACTGAGGACTTGGCCGACCTCTGACTTAATTCTCACCAAGATGACAACTAGATATCCTAGTTTTATTTAATATTTGTCAGTCGATAAGATATTCCTGTCAGTTCTGTTTCTAACGACAGTAATTCTAAGCATACAAAACTCACTATATCAAAACATCTCCCTCTCTCCTTACGTATGTAACACGACTACAATCTTACGTCCTCAGTTTTGTATATATATAGATTTAACGTCATATTTCACTGACAGCTTGCAATACCTTCAAAGCTTGTACAACATGCATGACAAAGAGAAGCGTGATTCACGTACGCGCGCAAGCAGAGAACGCCAAATTATACATGCATGTCAACTCGTTAGATGTAAAAGCAAGCCATATCATCCAAACCAACCGTGAGTCACGGCAGAGACGAGACAAACAAGGATATGGACCATCTTGTCTAGTCTACGGTTTCATTTGTTACACGGATGAATTGTTCTTTCATGTGACTAGCGTGTAGATTTCCCAATTACACTACTTGCCTTGTGATTCCTATTTAATCGTTCTCCTACCAAAGAATTCGCACATCTTGCAATTAGTTTTCTTTGTAAACAAATAGCGGAAATAATATAGTCATGCATGCACAGTTAAAAAATAAACAAGTTCCACCACCCCCGACTGTACATGATTGTCTATGGCTAATTGTATGATCATATGTATATTGTCTACATTGTCCATGACATATGTCGTTAAATAGGCCGCATAAATGTGAACTATTTTTCTTCTTCTCATCATTCTATTTCTAGCTCTCCTTCTGTAAGATTTTATTATAACCTAATGTTACAACAACATCACAAGCGGGTACTAACGGTTCTATACGACGAGGCACGCTCTTAATCATCACGTTGCTTAGGTTGCGCTGAGGCGCATCCTTTTTTTCTCGCGGCTCATATGGCGATTCATTTCAGATATTTTCAATTTGATATGGCTCGGACGAATAATCTAATACATAGAAAAGAATAATATATATATGAAAGATATAATAAAGAGAAAATACAAATTTATTGGCATTTTCATTCGATCATTATCGACTTTATTTTGAGATATTTTTTTATTTGTATGTTCTGGCACAACGGATATAGCTAATGTAATGCTACATATTGTGGGCCAACACACATTTAGTGTCTTGGAGGGTGTGTGTGAGCTGCAATATTTGGTGTGTTGGTCTAAGTAATTATGTGCACACCACAAAACATGTGCTCCTATGATCTTTTTGGCGCTATGTTTAAGCCTGCTATTTTTATATTTTAATAAAAATCACAGAAATCATAATAGAAATTAAGAAAACTTAACACAAACTCGAATATATGACATAATATAGTATCACACTCATAGATTGTTGGACTACAAAAGACAGAAGCAATCCTAATAAGCATTGATACGTACATACCATCACATAAATTTTCATGAAAAGTTAAAAGTGTGATATCACACAGTTTGACTCACCCAATCCCGACCAGTGGCGTAGCCAGAACATCAAACATGTGTAGTCATGTTAAAGTTGTGTAGTCAAATACATGTATTTCTATAATTTTTTAATTATTTTTTACACATTTTAAGCTCGTATTGCCAAAAACCTGTGTAGTCAAATGACTACACAGCCTAAGGGTGGCTCCGCCACTGATCCCGACCAAAAGGAAACTCATTCCCTTTAGGATAACAAGTGCTATGATGAAAACATTTTGATTGCTTGGCATTTAGTTCCGCTAGCGTGTACTCCTCCTATACAAGTGATACGAGAAAGATGTACCCATGAATTTTGAAGTTTATTTTATGAAAAAACCTTTATATTTACATGATATGTGAAGCTCCAAACATGTTTTACATTGATTTTGAGGTTTTTTGCGAAGTCCGCTTTTATTTGTTATTAACTTTGTAGAACATGAAACATTTGTCTTGTGTATTTTTAACTTTCAAGAACCTTACAGACCTCAACCGGACCCCAAATTTTTGCCATATTAGATTTTGGGAAACACCACGTTGTGAGAAAAATAAGTTCCAGAGGAAACCTTGGGCCAGCAAGCTGAAAGGACGAGATGTCTCTTAAAGAGGGATGGGTGAATAGGCGATTTTTTTTACAGATTTGGATTGTAAGAATGCGAAACTGAACTAACATTTATTTACAAGATCAAAATCTAAATAAGCTAAGCTCAACTAAGTGCAAGAACAATAACTCAAGCTAAGCAGGATAGACACAAGATATATGTAGAACAACTGATAGCAAGGTATAAGTACTTCAACCTCGATGGCTATCACAATGATAGTAAACTCGGATATAGAGATAACCGATGCACACGGTGATGAAGATGTATTTTCGTGTTCCCTCACACAAAGTGAGATACGTCACGTTGAAAAGATGCGGGCTACGACAAAGGTCCTCCGAACGCCATGAAGGCTCACCTTTTTCTCCAAGACAATACCACGAAAGACAACCTTCTTTCCCTTATGGGTAGTTTTTCCTCCACTCCGGAGATGGCAAGCTCCACAACCACTTCACAAGCTCCACGAAGGAGAAGCCATGCCACTTGATAATCTTCCATGAAGAGGTCACTGGAGCACCAACCACCAAGCCAATTAGGAGAGCACCCTCCAAGAGTAACAAACTCACGGTCTCTCACTCAAACTAATCGTAATTGAGAGATCAACACTTATGCAAGGATGCAAAAGCAAAGAATGTTCAAATCCTTCACACTCAAATCTCACCAAAGCAACAAATTCTATGGAGTAACTAGAGAGGAAGAACAATGAAGTAAATCCACAAATGGCTCGAAGGTCTAGATCCCAAGAGTTCCCTTCACTTAGAAAATGAATTGGTTGGTGGAGATTATAGATATAGATCCCCTCCAGGCATCTTCTAAATCTTTATAGAATATGCAAGAATCATGGGAGGGAAGGGAGATGAAGCAAGGTTCAACTATGGAGTATGACAGATAGAATGGTTGACCTTACCTCCTTAAGGAGGAGAAGGGCTATTTGTTGTCCAATTGGAAAAAACTAGCCGTTTGGGGGAATTCCTTTGACGCAAACCGGCAAAAAGTACGGCGTCACTGGTCATCCTGCCAGAATGGTCTAACGAGGACCAGAACTAATTTATGTTTCCTTGAAACCGCTCTATGATGTGCCATTCAGAACATACTAGAGCAATCCAGCGGCGCCAAACAATTCCGGCAGGGAAACCGGCAGGGAAACCGGCATCACCAGTTTCTGCGTCGAATTTACCAGAACCCCTTCCATTTGAGGATGCTTCCAGCCTTGAGGTTGGCGTAGATCTAGGTCCCATGGGTCGCCACACGCTTAGTAACATGCAAGGACTTGTGATCTTCCTTTCATCCCTTCCTAGATCTCCTGGTTGATTCAACCTCCCAGCAGACACAGGTCTTGATGCAAGATCTCCAACAAACGGCCACACAATCAATTCGTACTTGCCGTCATGCACTCTTTGAAGATGAGCTTCCATCTCTAGACTGAATTCAAAATCATCTTCAGAATCTTGTTCAAATTGAGTCAGGGTGAAGATCATGTCATTCCAAATTTTGCAAATACACCATAGAGTGGTAGCGCAAAGGGTGTGGCATGCAGCACAAAGAGCCAATGTTAACTATTATGGATTTATCTTGTCAGTAGTGATGTATACAAGACTGCTGATTTTCTTTTTTGCAAGCCCCAGAATGTATCCTATTTTTTTAAGCCTAATTCTTCTTCTGATGATCGATTCAACCTATGATTAAAAAGGTAGACCTTGGTTCTATTTCATCTCTTTAACAAGTTTAGTAATAAGCATAAAGAAAAACCCGTGGTTTTGCCTAACATTTGATGGCCAAATAATGATCAGTTCATGCTTTGGAATATTTGTATACGTTAAAAACCATTGGCTGTATAGTTGGAAGCGGACATTTTTTTAGTGCTATATGAGCATTTGTACAAGTTCCCAATAGTACGTACTATGTAATTTGCTTTAAATAAAAAAGGCAGGCTGCAACCTTTTTCAGGGCCAACAGGCTGCGAGCTGAAAGGACCACGGGTGCCATCGGCTGATGGGCTCAGGAAAGTGCCCCATGACCCAGAGAGGGTTGGACTTGGACACCCATATATAATGGGCATTGGCTTAAGACTTCCTAAATAAATGGGCTTATTAAAGCCTACGCAGAGACGGCCCAGAAAATAAGGGTTTTTTTGTTGCACAAAGGGTTATTTCTGCCAGTTTCTGTTCTTCTTGTTCGAGGATCCAATCCCATCATCTTCCTTCGTCGGCCGCCTCCCGATCGATCGTCTACCCGCACCAGTGCAAGCAATCCTTCATTAGCGCAGGTTTACAAGCGTCACTCTCCATTGCATCACCCGCTTCCCACCCTCACTTCTCTCTCCGCGCGAGGAATCCGTCGGGGCAACTTACGCGATGGACGAAGTGATCAGCATGGAGGAGAGTCAGAAACTGGGAGATAATCAAAGAGAAGAGGAGATGTGAGTGATTGTTCGATCTTCTAGCTTTCATGCCGCTGGTTCTTCCGTTAATTTCTTCTTCTACTTATTAGCTGCACGCTCTGATTAACTACTCTGACCACTCGCGGTGTGTGGTGGCTGACTTGACTATGCAATTTATGTATCCATAATCAGTTCAACAAGCTCGGCAGAAGGCGTATGATTCTGAGAAAGAGCGCATCTGGAAGAAGCACAAGAAAGATCACATTGATCCACCGGTCACCCAATTCAACGAGAAACCATTTGGTGCCCCTGTCAACGAAATTGCAGACACTTTTCTTTAAAACAGTGCCGTCTCCATTGGTTTGTTCAATGGTAATTACTTCTTCTGTTCTACGATCCTGCATGCTTGTGAATTTTTCATATCTGATCTTCCTAGAAATGATTGATTATTTTAAATCGCCATCCCTGTGCCAGGAAAAGTGATGGTATTCGCATGCTCTGGAACAGCCGTTCAGTACTGCAACGATAGCATGCATAGATACCATACAATATTTGTGACTTCCAAGTGTTTGGTCGAACAATTTGAATCCAATAGAACCAGTGATGATGACCTTAAGGTTGGTGCTCCTACTCACCGCTCCGTTCTAAAATCGTGTTTTTGCTATTAGAAGCTAGTGATCAGTAATTCTGTGATGCTGTACACTGAGGGTTTTCTCACGACAGTTCGGGTGCGTCTGCCTGACAATACAACTATCTCTGGTTTCTTGGGACTGTATGATGACAATATTGCTATTGTCAAGGCCTTCTGCACAGCACATGTCTACCCTGTGGATACAAGTGAGATTGTGGATCTGCACCAACAAACAGATAGGCCTAATCTATTTTTTTTTTTGAAATGGGGCATTGCCCAGCCTCTCCATCAAAGTGATGCACACGGCTTTTCATTTATTTGAATGGTTCAAAAATATTCAGAAGTTTACATCAAGGCCTAATCTATTTGTGCTTGGCCGTACTTACGGTGGCCCTTTGATGGGCGCAGAATGTTCCCCTCTTGATTTCACTGAAGCCGCTGTGTCTTGCGATTGTGCTATCACACAGTCCGGGCTTGGAGGGTCAGTTATATTACTTGATCGAGATGGGAATGGACACTTTGTTGGGGTGATGGTTCAAGTGCCTACGGTTCAAGCTCCTGGTGCGTGCCTCGCCGTCGTGCGCGGCCAGCGCCGTGCCCCTGCGACGGGCCTCTGGGTGTCTACCCCTCTTCTTGTCGCTGCCCTTCCGTCCGGGGTGGGGGGCTCCCTGCAGTTCGACCACTCCCCTTCTCCGGTGGCCCGTGTCCATCCTTCGCCGTGGTTCCTGCTGGGCGGGGGAGCTCAGCCTGTCTTGATGCCTGGTTGTAGCACTAGTAGGAAAAGCCTCATCAGTGGCGCACGAAAATCGGCTTCTGTGGCGCACGGGAGGTGCGCCACAGAAACGTCGCCACAAAAATAAGGTTTCTGTGGCGCATCAGTCGATGCGCCACAGAATTAAGGTTTCTGTGGCGCACTATGTCCGGTGCGCCACAGAAATAAGTAGTTCTGTGGCGCATGTGAGGTAGCTGCGCCACAGAAATAGGTGCGCCACAGAACTATGTTTTGGTGCGCCACAGAACAATCTACAGGTATACTCGATTTTGTGCTCCCTGGTGTATTATACAGGTTTTATACTGATTTTATACAGGTTATATACTGATATAATATAGACAGATATAATATGGACATATATAATCATCACATCATCATCACATTACTTAGAGCCCGATCGAGTTATACATATAGCTCCATACACTCATAATCCATGCAAATTAATTAAGTTCTCATTATCTCTAGATACAAACGAAGTGACACCGGCCGCCGCCTACACTAGGATGAAATAGAGTACCGTCGCGACGATGGTGAGCAAGAGCGAGAGCACAAGGAAGGTCTTCATCTTGCTCTTGTTCGCTTGGTGCGCCCTCCACTTGGCAACCGCCTCGTGTCTAGTCGGGTACCCTTTGTAGCGAGTTGCCGCTGAACTTGTGCACCTGTTTCTTGCACTCCTCCCACTCCTCGTACACTCCCGGAACCCGCCCCTCGAACACGACGTAGTACGTCATCTCTATGGACACAAGGCATATTAGTATATAACGCAATGGAAAGAGTTAGAGGGTTCACATGCATACATATTCACAAGAATTAAAGCAAGGAAATAATAATAAACCTAAAAGACATATAGCATCGGTATCACATAAGTAATATGGTTCAACGATAACGACTACAATAGTAATTGAAGTCCAACAACGACGACCACCGTTTCGAGCAAATTAAGCAAGTTTAGTTTACAACACGGTACAAATTGTCCATCGATTCAAAGTAATGCTAGGCACACCGGCCTCGGTCAACGAGACGTCTTCTTGAGCGGCGCCGGGAACGGCTTGTACAAGTCCTTCGTCGTCCACGTCCTTCCATCACCCTGCCTATGTAGGCGTTCTTCGATATCCCTCTTAGGCAACGCTCTGGCTGCGTGTAAGAGCCCCGATCCGTTGGATACATCTTGTAAGATAATTTCCGAGAGCTTTACTTGGATGCGATGGAAGTCTTCTCTAAGATCATCATCACCGATTTCCCCGACATTTTAATGGGGTCTCGCTTACTAGGTGGCAGAGACATGATCTCTGCATCCTCGACAAACCCTTTAAGGTGATGGAGGACATAGAAGGCCTCCTTAATGCTGCCGGCTGGCTGCTTGATACAAGGGAAGTTGATCACGTGCTTGAACCCGATCTTTTTAGTGTCCGGCCTGATATATTGCCCATTCTTGTCGAAGGTGCCTCCATTTTTGGAGTAGCCAAGGATAGCCTCATCGAGAACACCCCTTATTCTCTTGTAGTCTTTCTTCGTCGTCGTACTCGACGAGTCGAAATACTGGGCTAGTGACCACTTTGGATCTAGGATGATGAGTGTGCAGTATTTGTCCCTGCTCAACACATGCAATTGAAATGGAATGTTGGAAATGATCGGCAATGGAAGAAATATATAAGAAAGCATAAGTTACGACGGTCGTGAGCGGATGTGTACTTACTCGGGAAAGACGAGCGAGAAGAATGGTGTTGCTCTCTTTGTGCATGAGCATGAAGTTACTGGAGGTACCGCACCACCTTGGTCCGTGTCCTTGAGCCGTCCTGGAGCTGGCTATCGCGCATGTAGTAGGGATCCGCTACCGCGATGTGGCGGGGTCTCTCTCTGTTGATCTTCATCTGAAGATTGATCGCGTATAGGCGGACCAAGTTATAGTCGAGCCGTTTCGAGTGAAATAGATTGAAGACGTCCTCGAATGCTATGAAGAAGATATCCGCGGGGTCTTCATTGACGAAGTTCTGGTCGGACGGCACCTTGACCGAGAACACCGGGTAATTTGGATCCTTTTCTTTAAGAAGGACGCTCTCTTGATAATGAATAGATTGCTGCAAGGGGAGCATTGGTCCACTTGCGAGGTGTTCCATGTCCGGAGGGAGTATAGGTTTACCAGCTTCATGACACCGGGGCAAGCCATCCGGTGTAGGTGGTACCATGTCGTCGGCCCGGATCCTCTTAGGAGGAGGCTGGCTCGAAGATGCGCCCTTCTTGGCTCCTCTCTTCCTTCCCTTCTTCACCTGACCTACTGGGGGTGCTGGTGGTGCTGATGGTGGTGCTTCGGGTGCTGGTGGTGCTTCTGAGGTCGCTGGGGTTGATTTGGGTGGCTCCCCGATTATCGTCTTACGCAGCGTGTTAGGGCTGAAAACGGTAGCAGGCTTGGCTTGAGCTAGATTGCCAGCCTCCGGAGGAGTGTCTTGACAAAGACCCGTGAAGACCAGGCGCTGCTTCGTCACTGTAGGGGGACGACCAAGTTGATCGCCGTGTGTGCGGAAGGCTTGTTCATCCATAGGAGGCATGTACATATCTTGGCTGCGAGCGCCGGTGTTGATGTAGGCATCGATGTCATCATCATCATGCGCATCGTTGCCATCAAGTGGCGCCATGTCCTGGACCTTAGGTGGTGGCGGTTGCGATGCCGCCGCTTGGCGTACCTTGCGTCTAGTTGACGGTCGTTGCGGTAGCGCTCCCAACAACTGTTTGTGGCGTGTGGTGGTGGCGGCGATCATCGGTTCCTTCCGGGTGGCGGCGGCGACCGCCGGTTCCTTCAGGGTAGTGGGGGCGGCGACCGCCGGTTCCTTAAGGGTGTCGTCGGCTGGCGATCTTGGGCCGGATGATGGGGGGGGTGGCGCCGGTGCTTTTCTTAGCACTCGGAAGACCCCCCCCGAACGAATCTAGTTCTTCGGCCATTTCATAATCCATGAGGTGCAATCCCCAAGGGGCAAAACGTCGCCTTCTTCTGTGCCCGGAGGTTGAAAGGGGGCATGGTGTAGTGGTACTCCGGCACTACCATTACCAACTTGACCTTCGCCACGTCTTCCGCCAAACCAGCGCCGTGCATAGTGCGGGAAGCCATGACATGACCGCTAGCAACTTCCACCAACTTGCCGCCGGGCTCCACCGCTTGCAGAAATATGCATGGTTCATCCTGAGTGAGGGGCGCCATGTTTGGCATCGTGAGATGGCAGTCACGAAAGGCATATATAGTTAAAGAAGATGACGCGAAGGAGTAACTAATGAGTTTACCTTCTTGATGGCGTCGATCTCGGCTACTGTCGATACAAGGGCGGCGGTTGGGGGCGTCGATGCGACCGAGTTGGAGCTGCGGCGGCGGTTGGAGCTGCGGCGTCGGAGTGGAGCGGCGGCGTGTGGTGGAGCCCCGACGCCGGCGTCGGGTGGAGCGGCACCGTCGGCGACACGTGGAAGCTTGAGTTGCTGCCGCTGATGCTGGGCACATGTATCGGCCCCACTTGACCTCCCGCATTCCAAGCAGCTAACCCCTCCATCAACCCAGGGGGGATGATCTGTCGGATCTTCTCGTCCAATAACTTGTTCATCATCTCCGTGTTCTCCACAGGCTTTTCGGCCACCAGCTTCTCTAGTGACTCCACCTTCTTCTTCAGCTCCTGAACCTCGGATTTATCCTTAGCCGACGACCTCCTCTCCAGCTTTCTCGTCTTGGCATCCGATCCGTAGTACTCGGATAGCTTCATACTTGTGCCAAAGCCGGACACACGGCCACCCGACGTCGGTGGCTTGTCCGGCTCCCTATCCTTGTATTTGTTCATCGCCCTGTTGAAAGGCGTGTCCCACGGTTCCGTCGACCCACGGGACGACGGGCCAGCCTTCGTCAACTCTTCATCCTTCACACAAAGGAACTTAAGGTTAGCCCATTTGGCTTCATTGCACGATAAGATGAGCGAAATAATATAGAACTATCCTTACCGGGTACTTCTCGAAACCCCTCACGTCTTCGTGATCCGTAATAAATTCCCCGTCTTCCGGTCTAAGTAGTAGCGGGACCGGACAAAGTTCCTAGCCTGTTCATCCTGGATTTTGTGCCAGGGGTTTTCTTTCCCCAAACGTACCATCTCGGCATCCTCCTTGTCCCAAGTGGGTTGTTTTCCTCGGTAACCGCCGCTTCCGCAATGGTGGGTCCCTAAGTTCAAGTCCCGCATTTTCTTCCCCCAGGCGGTCCATTTTTTAACACTGTCAGTCTGTAAGTAAGACTTGAATGCATTAAAGTCTTCTAAGGAGATCGACGGGTCTTTGGTACTTATCCTCTCCCAGCTTTCACCGGCATCGATCTTTGTCTTCAGCCGGTTCTTCCAGCTGCTCAAGGCGGTGCTCATCTTCGTGAGAGCTAAAGAGTCCACCTTCTTATTGAACGGCTCCGGGGACGTGTATCGTTGGTGAAGCTTCTGGAGGAGGGATTGGGCGAGAGCCTCGTTCTCCTTGCTTCCGAGGTCCTGAGTTAGGATCGGCACGGTTTCACGGACGATGCACCCTAGTTGCATGCCGTACCCTTTGGCAACCCACGAAGGCTCCAAGGGTAGGCCACTTTCGGAGAATACCGTGAAATGATCGGTGACGTTGGCGAGCACTTGCGGCCTCCGATCCCTCCTTGGCCTCCTCGCCGTCCTCTTCTTCTTACCCTCCTGAGGGTTGCCGCCGCTATCACCTTCCGTGCGGTTGGCCGCGTTCTCTTCACCGGTCGTCTCTTCACCGGTCTCGGCGGCGGCGTCCCAGTTATTGTCATCATCGCCGGTGTCGGCGGCGCCCCCCCGGCCCTCTCCCTCAGAGGCGGCGTCCCGGCCCTCGTCGGTGTCGTCGGCGGCGTCCTGGCCCTCTCCCTCGGAGGCGGCGTCCCGGCCCTCTTCCTCATCGCCGGGCGACTCGGCGGCGGCCTTCCGGGGCTGCTCGTAGTCCTCCCAGAAGTCCTTGTTGGCCTCTCTCACTTCTTCGTTCTGGCTCCTGGGCTTAGAAGTGCTGCCCGACATGTTTATTTGCACTTCATTAAAAAGAGGCAACAAGTTAGTACAAAAGTCAACCAAAAAATTCGGCATGACTTTTGCTAATTTTTCTACGTATGAGTGCCTATTTCTCAACCAAAACGGAAGTTAATCAACGCTTCGGGAGAAATGGGCAACTCAATGAAATCCCTGCAAAAATATCCACCATATACACCATATATCCAACATATCCACCATATATCGACCATACAAACTTGCCCATCTACAATACATCAAACAAAAGCCAACATAAACCTGGAGCATCTATTTCAGCATATTTTTTAACACTGGAGCAGTACAACAACAATGACTTTCTTAACCTGGAGCATCTACCACCTGGAGCACTACCACCTGGAGCACTACACAATCCGGAGCACTACACAACACTCGGAGCACTTCAAGTTTTTAGCTAACATTAATTCATTATATATGGGCAGTACCATTGGTACAACATATAGAGAAGCTGCACAAAAGCATATACAAGATAATGAGCATGAGCATGAGCATGATCATTTCATAAATGAATTCAAATAGTAGCATTTCATGTACTAGTAGCATTATAGAGCATAAACAAGCATACAAGCTTATAGAGCAAGCCAACCAGTAGCTACTGCCAACATGTGACTTCAAATGAAAATGCTATTATTCCGAGATATAATTAAATAGCAGAAGCTTGAGCATCATATGGAAATGCTAGTGACTTCAAATGAAAATGCTATTACTCATAAATATACATTACAAAAGGCAGTAGCTAGTGACTTAAATTTTTTATAAATTCAAAGAGAATTATACCAATAGTTAATCAAATTTTAGTAGATAATTACTTAAATTTAAAAAGGCGATATAGAGCAAGCCAACCAGTAGCTACTGCCAACATTTGAGCATGAGCATCATTTAACCTTACACTACATAATTATTCAGACAACCTATTGCATTTAATCATGTATTAAAAAAACATTAGCTTGTTCATTTTTTCATTTGTATTAAAAAACCTATTGCATTGTATTAAAAAACCTACTGCATTATTCATTTTATTGAACCATGAGCTTCATTTTAATTTTCATTTAAACAAACTTCATTCTTTTTCAGAGAGAACTTCAAGAACTTTATTAGTTCTACTGCATTTTCTCAACTAACACAGTTCATATATACTATATATATACTGTACATATACTGCAACCATCTATGCATTTAATCATGTATTTAATCAGTGGTCATATGTGAACTTACTAAATGACAAGATTAATATCTACATTTTGGCATCCATTCATTCTATGCAAACAAATTGAATCATTATGAATACACAGTTCATCAATAAATAGTTCCAGTAATTCATACTGACTCTCTGTTAACCCTCTTTTAAACATTGTCAAAATTCTTATCATCTGTCTAAATCAAAATTCATACTGACCATCAATTTTCTATTTGACTAACACATCAAAATTCATAAATTGAATGTCCACACAAGCTACAGCAGCACTACATCAAAATTCATACTGACCATCAAAATTCTATTTGACTATATGTATATGCAACATTGTCAATTGCTCAATCAAAATTAACTACATCACCGGCAAGAAGTTAAGCAAATTGAGAACCAAATTGAGAGGCATAGGGGAGAGGGAGGGAGGCATAGGGGAGAGGGAGGGGCCGGGGCACGGGGGAGAGGGAGGGAGGCACAGGGGAGAGGGAGGGATCTCACCGACGGCGGCGCTAGGCGGTGATGGCGAGCGCAGGCGATGGTCCTCCTCCTCCTCCTGCTGCTTGCGGCGCGCGCGGGCGGGGTGGTCCTCCTCCTCCTGCTCGCGGCGTGGGCGGGGTGGTCCTCCTCCTCCTGCTCGCAGCGTGGGCGGGGTGGTCCTCCTCCTCCTCCTCCTCTTCCTCCTGCTCGGTGGTGCTAGGCGGCGGTGGCGAGTGCTAGGCGGCGGTGGAAGCTAGGGTTCGTCAAGCGGATACGAATGGGGAAGAGAGAGATGGGGGAAGAGCGAACCGCTCATTTCACCAAGTCGATAGATTACGTGGCGCACCTAGTTGTGCATGCGCCATAGAATTCCTTAGTTCGTGGCGCACCAAGCGGGACATGCGCCACGGAATTAAGGAATTCTATGGCGCATGCGTACTAGGTGCGCCACAAAATTTACCGACTTGGTAAACAAAGCTGGGCTAATGCTTGTGTTCGTCGAAACACGAGCATTAGCCCGATGGTTAAGCCTACTTGGTAGGCTTGGGTAACCCGGAGTTCGAACCCTGGTTGCCCCTACTTTTTTCCCTTTTTAAAAATGTTTTTGTTACATTTTTCAAGAAACAACACAACATTTAATAATAATTACTAGAGATTTTCAATTACAAATTACTTGTCTCACACACACATGTTCTTGTCTCTCTCACACACACATGCATGTACTTGTCACACACACATACACCAAAAAAAGATCTTCTTCGTCCCGGCTCCGAGCTCTAGCGTCTCTTCGCAATATTCTTGCCCTTTCGGTTGTTGGCGGTTGAATACTTTATGCCGGCCACCTTGAGATTTCTTCGCGTGAACGGACAACCTTTAGAGGGTAGGGAGGTCTTCCTTCTTACTTTACTAGTAGTAGGCATGTCGAAGTGCTCAGTCGAATTCCTCCTCCATCTTCGGGTCACCGTTCTTGTCCAAGTCTTCCTCGTTGGCGTCTCCTTGCATTCCTATGATGCTCCTCTTGCCCCTCCTCACGACAACACGGCTAGGCCTCGACGGATCGGTGATGAAGAAGCATTGGTCAACTTGGCTACCGAGTACCCATGGCTCATTTTTCGCGGATGCGTTCTTCGATTTTGCATCGGGTATAACCATGGTTGTGAAATATCGGCCTTCTTTTTCGATCTTCTTGGCCCATCTCACACGAAACATTGGCACCGCCTCTCCACAGTAATTGAGCTCCCATATCTCCTCGATCCTTCCAAAAAATCTTTCCTTGACATTAGTCTCGTCATCGGCGTATGACGAGCATAGTTACTCCCGAGTTTTGATTTTCACTATTTCTGTCCTTTTCCTCGGTGTAGAATCTGTAACCGTTGATGTCGTACCCCTGATAGGTCCTTACGTTATGCGCGGGTCCCTGTGATAAGGTGTATATGAGTTTTTCATCTTCGGTAGAAGGCCTTTCTCTCTGTGCTTCAACCAGTTGAGTTTGCTTGAACCAACGCGTGAAGCTGGAGTTGTGCTTTTTGGTTACGTCTCCCATCTTCCTCGGCCGGCCCAGATGTAATTCTGCTCGACCATGCTTTTGTGCTCTTGCACGAAAGGTTCGATCAGTTTTAAGTGTTGTAGCGCGACCCGGTGAGCCCTGTCAAAGTCGTCGCGTCGATTTTCAATACCGACATGGACTGAGCGGTAGCCCTCGCGGTGACCGACTCCAGCGAGCCTCCCGAGGTGCGTCCTGGGGGTAGACCAACATGATCCTCGTCGTCCTCGGTGCTTAGATAATTCTGGCAGAAGGAGATGCACTCGTAGGTTAGAAACCCCTTGGCCATGCTTGCGTACGGACGGGCCCTATTGCGAACGTATCCTTTCATGACACCGTTATGCCTTTCGAAAGGCATCATGTTGTGGAGGAACGTTGGGCCGAGCTGCTTGATGTCTTCAACGACATGGAGAAGGAGATGGACGCATATATCACGGAATGCGGGCGGGAAGTAAATCTCGAGCTCACATAGTATCACCACGATCTCATCCTGTAGCATCTTGAGCTGCCTCACGCCGATCGACTTCCTGGTGATAACGTCAAAAAAGTTGCATAGGCCAAACAGCGTATCACGGACGTGCTTGTCCATTATGCCTCGGATCGCAACGGGAAGTATCTGCGTCATTAGCACGTGGCAATCGTGAGACTTCATCCCGGTGAACCTCTTCTTCGCTACGTCCAGATATCTGCTTATATTCCCCGAGTAACCGTGAGGAACTTTCACTCCTAGGAGGCACACTGAAAAGCTGCTCGAGCTCCTCCGGACTCGTTGTGAAGCGAGCAGCGGGAAGCTGCACCGCGTTCTTCTTAGCCCTTTTACGAAGACGTTGAGTCCCTTCCGTCTGATCATCATCATCATCATCATCATCGTCGTCGTCGGTATCGGGGGCTTGAAGATCTTTCACGATGCCAAAATGTTTAAGATCGTATCTTGCTTTCGGTCCATCCTTGGACTTTTCCGAGTTGCAAAGAGTGCCAAGCGGACTCTCGGTAACGTTCTTCGTAATGTGCATGACATCGAGGCTGTGGGGCGTGTGGAGGACCTTCCGAGTACTCCAAGTCGTGGAAAACAGACCTCACTTTCCATACACCGAGCAGCGGCTCCGGCTTCGGTCGCTTCTTTCCCGGCGCTGGGCACTCCTTCCAATTTTTCGAGAAGATCATCGATTTCTGCGCCGCTCCTCGGGCGTGGGGGTCCATCGGGCTCATCTTTACCATTGAACAGATCACCGCGTTTTATCCACGGGTGATCCAAGCGAAGCCACCTTCGAGCACCTGGGTAGACGGTTTTCGAGGACCCGGGATCCCTTGGTAGTTGTAGATGCGGGGTATCGTCCATGCACTTCACACAGCCGTTGAATCCATGGCCGACCTGGGCAGATACATATGCGTAACCAAGATAGTCCGTGACCGTCGTGATCAACGCGGCTCTCATATCGAAATAAGTTCTAGTGTAGGCGTCCCACGTACGGGGTGGCGTCTTCCACAACGTGTCTAACTCCTCTTTCAGCAGCCCGAGATACAAATGCATGTCGACACCTGGTTGTTTCGGCCCCTGAATGAGAATACTCAGGTGTATGTACCTTTGCTTGGTGCACGGCCACGGGGGTAGGTTGTAAGGCCATACAAACACAGAGCCGGGTGCTATGCGTGCTACTGCGGTTGCCGAACGGATTGAGTCCATCGGTGCTCATACCCAGCCTGATGTTCCTTGCGTCGCCCCCGAACCTAGGGAAGGCGATGTCCAATGCTTGCCACTGTCCAGCGTGTGAAGGGTGTGTCAGCATATAGCCCATCTCCGGATCTTCTTCGGGCTTCTGCCTTTCCGCGTGCCATTGCATGAGCTTTGCTTCCTTAGGGTCCACGAAATACCGCTGCGGACGGGGAGTGATAGGAAAGTACCATACCACCTTTCGAGGTACCTTCTTGTTCCCAACCTTGTACCGGTCCGTGGCCACACACCGGACATGTGGTTCTGTCCTTGTACTCGCACCTATAAATCACACAATCATTAATGCAGGCGTGGTATTTTTCGTGCGGTAGGTCAAGGGGACACACGACTTTCTTGGCCTCCTCGGTACTACTTGGCAATGTGTTCCCCTCCGGGAGACGATCGTGCCAGAATTTTAAGTTCTTGCTTGAAGCTGGAATCGGTCCACTTGTTACTGCGTCTTCGTCCGCAGGTAATCAAGCGTTACATGCAAGCGCGTATCCTGCGGACGACACCCGGGAAAGATCGGAGTCATCCCGTCTTTCTCCATTTGCGACAGCTTGGCTCTCTCTCTAGCTGCAACTCTATCGTTGCTCGTCTCCTGGAGGAGAAGATCTTGAACATGAGAGTCCCGCAAGGCCGAAATTAGCGGGGTCGCGCCGGAATCTTCTTCTTCATCATGATGATCTTCTCCGCCGGCATCTTCTTCTTCATGATGATCTTCTCCGCCGACTTCTTCTTCATGATGATAGTCCCCGTCGGCATGATGATAGTCTTCTTCATGATGATAGTCATCTCGCTCGACATGGTCTTCATGCGCACCATTTGATGGGGCCGGCCGCGCCTGGTTGTCTTGCATGAAACCGCGCCTCGGCGAGTGCTCCTCCAGTTTTCCGGAATCAGGGTTGATCCAGCGCTCGAGTTTGCATGATCGACACGGACATCTTATCTGGCGCCTATTGTTCCGAATCATGTCCTCCTTCGCGTCTATCTTGTATCTAGAGATTCGAGCGGAACTCATCGAGAGGACCATGCTTGCCTGCAAATGGTGTACATAGAACAGGAAATTAGAACCGCACCAAATGCACACACATGCATGGGCCGTACCTCTCCTCAAGGTATTACATGTAGCGGAAAAATTCGGCATGACCTCTCCTCAAAGTAGGACATATGGGTAGTGCAAAATTTGCCGAAACGGAAATGAATCAACATTTCGGCAAACATCCATGCACCACACCGGCACACACACAAGCGCTTCACCTGCAACAAGCATCCATACACACGACGGCCACACGAGATCTACAAGCATATGCATGTCTCCTCCAAGCATATGTATGTCTCCTCCAACTACTCACCTTCTAGATTCGATACCGAGACGAGACCGCGATCGATGAGTTCGAGAGGAGGAGAGAGTATGGAGAGCCTTCTCCTCAACTCCAATTAAGTATCAACCAAAGTAAGTGCAATAAATACCCAAGCAAGTGAAAAGTAGAGTCAAAATGGTATGAGAGAGAAGGGGGACGAGCTAGATGGAGGAAGAAGAATGGCTTGTGTAGTGTGGTAGGTGGGAGGTTGGCTCACTTTTGTAGATCTGGTTCGCTAATTCTGTGGCGCACCGACCGCAGTGCGCCACAGAATACCTTATTTCTGTGGCGCACCGAGCGCAGTGCGCCACAGAATACCTTATTTCTGTGACGCACCTAATACAATGCGCCACAGAATACCTTATTTTTGTGGCGCACTGTTGCCGTGCGCCACAGAAGAAGTAATTTCTGTGGCGCACCGCGGTTTGTGCGCCATAGAAATAGTAAAACCAATGATTGGGGGTGACAGGTTGTGGGGCCCACCAAGTTTTTGTGGAGCACGGTTCAGTAGTGCGCCACAAAATTAAGCTATTTCTGTGGCGCACCGTGCCTGGTGCGCCACAAAATAAGTTTCTGTGGCGCATTCAAAACGGTGCGCCACAGAACTAAGCTTCGCCTATAAGGGTTTTCCTACTAGTGTAGGTGCACATCTGAGCGAAGCTCGTGGACGATGATACCGCTGGCGCCATACCCCTCCTTGGAGTCGTCCTTTTGGCTCTGTGCACCTCGCTGCATTCGGAACTGTGCTTACCTCTCGTCTTCCCGTTGGCCGCCCACTCGTATATTTACGGGCCTAGGCCGTTGTCACGGTGGCCCCCTCCGAGCCGCCTGGACGTCCTGGGATTGCCTCGGCATGCGCCGCCTCGACCATGGGGGAGGCACACCGGTGTCGTCGCCCCAGTCTTGGCTATCCGACGCCTTTCGACTGTGTTGGTCTTGGCGGCACACTGCCTTCGGCATCGCCGGCGGCATACCGGTGTCGCCGCACGGACTCGGCTATCCGACGCCCTTCGTCCGTGGCGGGATGGTTCTTCATGTGCTTCTGATGGGTTCCACGAATTCCACTGCCTGCTCCCTCGGTCTGCTTGCGGTGTGGTTTCTCTCCGGAGTTGCTCGCTAGCGGTCGGCGTGAGGTCCTCAAGGTGACGTCGGCTTTTGGCTTTGTCTGGCTTGCGCTTGTGGCGTAACACGTCTCTGCATCGCCCTTCGACCACGGGGTCGGCACACCGGTGTCATCGCCCCAGTCTCGGCTATCCGACGCCCTTCGACTGAGCTTGGTCTTGGTTCTGCAGGTCTTCGTCGCCGTCCTTCGCTCGCCATGCCAAGTCGCAATGACTATCCTTTGTGGAGCTGACCTCCCGGGGGGTTCGGTTGGCTTCGGTTGCTAACCTCCCCCTCCCCTTTGTGTTCTCTTGTCTAGTTTTTTTTTCTGTATTTTATTGTTTTCTTCTCCCATGTATCCCCGTGTATCTCCCCACATCTGTTGTAAGAACATGGACCTGCCAGGCTACTTTCGTGGAATATAACAAGCGGTGGGAATTTCCCCCCGTCAACCTCGAAAAAAAAACTACCCACTTCCGTGGATATTCCTTACCTAAAGGTCTACATACTGTTCTCCCTGCAGGATTTCTATTAAGATCTCTCATGCTAAAACGTTTGGGCTATCCCCTACCACCACCACTCGTGTTTGAGCTCTGCGGGCACCTAGTTGGTACGTTTGAGGAGATGTTTGGTCAACTTCATGCGTGTGAAGGCTTTCCTTGGGATCTCTATGAGTATTGTCCTAAGAAGCCTATATGGGAGCGGCTTGAGAAAGATGTTGTCCAGAATTTATCCCGAAGTCTTGTCTCAGTTTCTTCATTCATGGGAGACGTGAGGTGTTTTGCTTGCACAGCATGGGCGGAGCTAGCAGGGTGCATGGGTGGGGGATTGGTATCAGTCACACATTTAGGAAAGAAAGTGAAAAGGTTCAGTGATCACATAGAATTTTTTTTTTAGGCTAGATCTCTTTTCAATCAAGTAGGCGTCAAACAAAGAGGTTGGGACATAAATTTAGATGGCTCAAGCACATATTTGAGTTGGACCAGTCATTATCTATAGGTTTCCTTACGGTTAACTGACTCAGTCCACGGGAACTAGCCTTTGTCAAAGTACCACCCTAAGATTAGCTATTATTAGGGACATTCACTAATAAATAAGGAAGTGCACACCTACGAGAAGGCAAAATCTACAAGGAAGTTTTTCCGTCTCCGTTTTCCATTGTGTGTGTGGCCGGTGGTAGACTGTTATTAGTTCTAGGTGCTAGCTCTATGCCTATTTTTCTTCTTCAATTGTGCAACCTTTTCATCCAAAAATTGAGTTTATGCTACTTGTGCGACTCTATGAAAACTTTTTAGTGTTGTTGTTTAGTACTAAATTTTATACATGTACATTTTCATGTTATATTTCTGGTAATGAAAAAATTATCTAGACGCCCCACCCTAGCATAAAATCCTGGATTCGCCAAAGTTGCACAGGCTTGCTTATAATTTGCCAGGACCGCAAGGTTGTCCTTACATCGGCCAGTTTGTTTAGAACTGGTGATGCTGATGGCAACATTGATCCAACCTTGCGGATAGAGGTGTTTCTTTCGCGAGAACAATGTGTTGGTGGGCGATTGGACATGTTCCACCAAGATTACAACATTGCCACTGTCAGTCTAATGGATTACCTTACTGCTGCTTCTGCACATGATATTTTCACAGCGACAAAGACATCTAAATCTGAGGCAGTGGTAGCTATTGGGCGTCCAACCAAAGATCATGAGGGGTTATTGATGGCCTCAATGGGTATCCTGCAGTGTAGACGGAAAAAGGACAAAGGTTCCCAATTCGATTGCAAAGTCCTCAAGATTTCCACTTGTAAAATCACAAAGGCATGTTTTGTTGGCATGAACTTTTATGATCAAAGTGGACCAACTCCATATCTTCCAAAGAGCAATATTCTAAAAGTTTTAAAGAGAGGGTTTAAACTTCTGTCTAGAAGAGCATTGGCACGTCCCATTATCCTGGACTTGGACAAAGAAGGTAATTCTTCAAAGAGAAGCCGGTAGCCTGTGCCCAAACCATATTGGTATCTTTCTGGTAATTCTGATCCTCTTGGCCGGGTTGTTGGAAAAGTTCCCATGTAGACATCAAGATGCTGATGGAGTGCACCATATAATATCGTCTATTTTGTCCCTTGCAACCAGCATTCAATTAATTTAAGAAGCATGTCCAATTTCTTCACGGTGTTATCGCAAATATTTATTTGTGGTATTTTCTATGCTTGGTCGAAAAGTTCCCATGTAGATGTTAAGATGTTGATGGAGTGCACCATATAATATCTATTTTGTCCCTTGCAACCAGCATTCAATTAATTTAAGAAGCATGTCCAATTTCTCCACGCGGTGGCAACACGGTGGGAGTATTATGTATGAGAGGTAGGAATTTTCATTTACGGTAATCATGATGCAAACAACTGTTAAACATTTCCTGCAATCATGTTGTGAGTCTCAAAACCTTCCCACTCCCAAATTTTATAGTCCTTTGCCTCTTAACCCTATTACAATAGGAAAACTCTTGCGTTTGGTCGACCCAACGAAGCGAAAAGATCGGTTGCTCCGTGCTGCCACCGCATGAGACTCGTTCCGTGTAGGCCCAAGCACCACGCGCTCTTCTCTCCCAACCTTATCTTCTCTCCCCATTCATTTTCTCTCCACCCCAAGGTTCTACCTCTTATCCTCCGCATGAGAGCACTACCAGGCCACGCCGGCCATTGCAGGCACCACACCGTGGCCCCACCCACACCCACTCGCCGCTGGCAGGGCAGCCCTGCTCCTCCTCCGGCGAGGCTGTCCCTTCTCCTCCTCCGGCGAGACCTCATATTGAAGCTGCAAGGTGCTCAACGCCTCCATCATGATGTTGTGAGGTGAGGTGACTCCGACCGCCGCCATTACTTTCGCCATGGGAGAGTCATGGGATCGATCTGTTGGAGTCCTAGTTTACTATCCCAAACTTTTCTTTGTGGAAATTCTTCTTTTTTGTTGGATTGGTTGCTAAAGTTTTTGGAATGACTTAATGAATCTGCTTTGCAAATACTATTAGCAGATGAATTTTGCTAATGTTAGATTAGTTACTTTAGTTTTCTCACATAGTTATTGATTATTGTTGTAAATTACTAAGTGAGTGGTTGTAAATATTTTTAACATGGGAATTAATTATTGTAACTATAATAGTGATTTGTTGTAAAGATTTTTAACATGGGAATAAATATTGTTTACCATTGTTGTAAAAAAACAAAAAAATGTTTGATTGGTTATTGACTATTACTGTAAAGATAGCTGTGATTTGCTGTAAACATTTTTAATATGGGAATTAATATTGTTGACTATTGTTATAAAAAACCAAACTTTTTTGTTGGATTTGTTATTAACTATTATTGTAAATATAACAACAATTTGTTGTAAACATTTTCAATAGGAGAATTAATATTGTTGACTATTGTTGTAAAAACCCAACATTTTTGTTGGATATATTATTGTCCATTATTGTAAATATAACAATGATTTGTTGTAAAGATATTATACCACAAATATTTATTGGGAATAGCATTATTGCTGAAATTGTTGCTTTTGTTAAAATCATTGTGAAGTATTTTGTAAACATCCAAAAAAAGTTGGATTACTATTGTTGTGAACACCCGATATCATCACATGGTGCATGGTGGGTTCCAGTTAGATGACCAACTATATCGACGCAACCTCCCTGAGCAGGAGCGGGAAAGCGACCCGAGTAGGTGGCAGAGGCCACAACAGAAAGCAACCCACGTGGGTGGACAGCTGGCAGCAAGGCGTACGATCATGATCGTGCGGTACCGAATGCAACCGAATTTTTTTGCTTTGCATTGGCCGACCGATGGCTAGCACTGTCCATTGCAATATTATATTCTAGTTTCATTTTTGATTGGTTGGGCTTAACATTGATTCTAGCACTAATTCCATGCTCCGTGATGGATGTGTCCTCATTGGTGCTGATTACAATGATTATGTCACGGAAACATATTCTAGGATTCCAAGATGTACAAGACCAAAATCAAAATAACCATAGCCGGACTATACATCTGATCCGGTAACCTAAAGCTAAGGTGATACCTTTGTAACTTCTGCATTTGTCCTGGTGCAAACACCAGTCATATCCCAGAAATGAAACACATAAGATGGAACTCCTTTAAGGACCGGAATCCTTGGATGCCAATGACTACCTTTCCATTTTGGCGCATTCCCCGTAAGGCCTAGCCAGAGATAGACCTTATTGGATATTTCTTTCAGTATGTCGATGTCGGCCGTACTTGAGATGTCTAGTTCTAGGTGTCGGAGAGTGCTAATGTGCTGATCCATTTTGGCACCCTCGAAACAGGCTTCCAAATGACAAACTTTCGGAGATATTGAAGTGAGGCACACAAAACCATTAAGAATCTAGAATGAAACTTTCTAGGACTTTCTGATAACTTTGTTATAGGAATTACATTACATAAGTTAGTTATCTCAACTAAGCAGTTGCCTCTGGAAGTACTCGTATAGAAAACACAATCATATGTCCATTATCTCTAAATGCTATAAGTTTCCAGTTTGTTTAGGAATGTCACTTATACACTTAGAACTGAGCACAACATACCTAAGCTGAAGCATAGTTTTTGGCAGTTCACAATACTAGGTACTTGCTTAGTAAACACAAAGATACTGACTGAACTAACACAAAATTGTTTTGTTATGGTTTTTAGCAATGCACCTTCTGAGTTATTGCACTGCAGGGATAATAATCGAATCCTTTTTGGCAAAGAGGTAGGTTTTGTCCATCTGTTATGGTAACAAAATTATCTTTGATTGACATTGATATTAGAATATTGAGCACCATGTCATGGACTTGACATATTGTGCACTGCCATCATACACAATGTTCACAGGTAAGATCATACTTCTATTAATAAGATCATTAAATAACTCTGAGCTACTTGGTCCAATCTTTTATCGATCCCTCTCTTCATCAATAAATCCTTTAGATATCATTTCCTTGTTAAAATATTGGTCCTTATCTTATAATCCTCTAGATATATTCTTAAGTATAACAAACAAGTCTTCAAATGATGACGTAGATCATAGTAACTGAGAAATAAAATCTTTCTCATTCCTTGTAAAGTATTACTATTGTCAAGTGCTGAACCGATTGAGTTTAGCACCAACTCCCACTCATACTTTGTGTTTGATTTGGTAGCCAACAAACCAGCAATATATATGAAGTATGGCCAATGGAAAACCACCACATTTTCTTAAAATTTCTATACAGACTTCTTCCACATGTGTGGGATGACTGTGCTCTCTCAGCTTGCCCACGAGTCTAGCGATGGGAAAAGTTTATATCGCAGTTGTGGAGAATACTGAAGCTTTGAGCACGAAGTGCCTTCCGCTAACTAGGATGCAGCAAAACTGGGACAATAGATGATAAGCTAGTTCATTGTCTTGAATGGTTTTTGTAACATCCCAAAATTTTATAAATTTTGAAATGATAATTTAATAAATTAAGTTGATTGAATTTCTTGACTCGGTTAAAAATTCTCAAGGAAATGGAACTTTTCATAACTTGTTTTAATTTTCCAAAAGTTGATTTAAAAACACTTTATGATTGGATTATGATGAGTATCCAACTTAATTTTATTCTGTTTCTAAACCTTGTGAAGTGTTGTTCAAAATATATGATTTCGGTTTTCTCTTTAAACATAAACTTAATTTAAAATTTTGCTAAATATCGGTAGAAAGTAAAATTTTCAGAATTATAATTAAAGAATTTTTCATTTTTTGATATGTTTAGAAACTTATTTTACTCAAAAGACATAAATCCTATTTTGAGTTTTCCTAAATGGCCATATAAGACATTATATGCATAATGACATTCTTATAATTTGGATTTCACTAAGATTAGTTTTATAAATTTATTTGATACGTTTTGGACTTCAAAATCAAAATTTATGTTTGAAATAAAATCTTAGAAAGGTTTCAGTCTCAAAACATGTTTTGTTTGTTTCTCGCATAAAACCTAAATTGTATTTCTAGTTTTTCCTAAACCTATAAGGGAAATTGCCCAAAAATATATACCTTGTGTTTTTGTTTGGATTAAAACATTGCTCCATAATGTCTAGTTACGGTACTGAAATTTTACAAATCTTCTATGTTTTGTTTTGGTCAAATTAGAGGCCTAAAACTTTTTTTCTTTAAGATGAGAGGCCTATTAGTTTTGATAGAAAACAAGACACGAAAAAAACATACCGACCGGCCAGGCTAGCTCAACCAAGAGCCAACCCAGCCAAGCCTACTGGCGATGGGTCTCGCTCCGCTCGTCGGAAGTTAGTCTCCCTTTAGAATAAATTTGGATCACAATACAACAGTTTTCAAGCAGTGCAAGGTACTTTATGAGATTATTTACTGTGGTACGCCTGCAAGCTCATGAGCTTTCAGTAAACATGTCGTGCTTAATATATTTTCTCTCTAACATAAGTCCAGTGTGATTTAAGTTTTCAGGAATGTGCATGATCTTTAAGCAATAATCACTTGACACTTGCTACATTCTTGAATCTGAGAGTTAATCTGAGCACCGAGATAGAGAGACAAAACCACCAATGAAGCATAGTTACTTTCAGGTAAGTAGACCAGACTTGTTGGAGAGCGACCAGCAGATCAATTTTATTTTAATGAAGGACATGTGCACTCTTTGGTGACTCGAGTTGAGTTGACTGTATGCTTTGCAACTAATTTTATTTGAGACTTGGATTATTAAATATTAATGCATAAACATTGAATATAATTCGGTGTGTGTTCCATTTATCATCTTATGCCTTTTGATAGGAACACTATGTACAAAAGCTAAAATATGCAAAGACCTAGATGCATGGTAGAGACACTACCAACGCTTATTTTGACATCTAGTAATGCATATGTTGCTATATGTTTTTCCGAAATTTCAATGCATATGTTGCTATATGTAGTTCATGTTCACGTGGATGCACAAGTATGATGAAATTAAGAAATCGTTTCACTCTCTCACACACAAGTGGACAAAGGGAATAACTTTTCTACTTTCATGGATAAATCTCATATGTGCCGACAAGTAATAATAAGATGTACTATTATTATTAGGTTCCGTTTCCAACTTTCCCTCTCGTGAACAGTACCCGGGAGAGGCAAAAGGAAGGGCGCCGTATTCCCTTGCTCCGCCGACGGCCGGATCGCCGGCCGCCTCCCTCTCCGGCTGTCCTTGTGGCGGCGGGAGGGTGGAGGGGTCGTCGATCTGTGCCTCGAGGCCTGTAGATAGTAGGGTAGGGCTCCCCATCGACGCCGACGGGGTGGTGGTGGCGGCGGCGATGTGGAATAAGATGGCCAGAGCTTCTTCCCCATCACGGCGAGGCCATGGCTGGCGGAGCCGTGAAGCTTCTGGCGTTAGGTACCCCCAGATCCGTCGATCTGGTGGGTGGTGGTGCTCTGGGTGTGGTCTCCGCGGCGGAGGTGGCGGCCATCCTTTGGAGCTTTTGTTCCTCGACCTCGTCTTCGTCATGGCAAGGTGGCTTCTGGCCTTGCTGTGGAGGTTCTGGGGACGCGGTGGCTTGCTGGTTGGTGTCGCCGGCCGGCGCCATCGCTTGTACAGAAGTTTCTTCCGGGCGGTTTCCATGGTCAGCGCAGGGAAGGTGGTCGGCGGCGAGTGGAGGGTGCTGGTCGAGCTCGTTCAGCGTCTTCGGTTCCGTCTCGGGGAGGCGGACAGCTCCTGCGGCCGTCTACAAGTGTGGAGGTGCTCTCCGGGTCTGGTAAGCTGGTGGTACAGCTTCGTCGTCTCCGGCGACGGCGGCGGCGCTGCTGTTGTGCTGTTCTGTGGTGGCGTCGGCCTGGTTCTGCGTGCGTATATTCCTGTACTGGTACATGTACTTGTTTTTCCCATATGAATATACGCAGTTGTGCTCAAAAAAAAAAGATGTACTATTATTTGTGGTATTCAGTCGTTAATTTTTGACTTTTCTTTTTGTTTACATAAATCCTTCAATTCTTGCAAATAACAAAGCCCACCAACTATATCAAGACATGTAGTTCGAACCATTCAAAATTTATCATATACTTTGTATTGCTCCATTTTTCTCAGATATTTCTATCATATGGATGGGCGCGGAAGCGCGCCTCAATGGTATAGTTATACATTATATGGTCTCCATGTCAATGTGACATGACGACATTGATCTCGAACTTCTCTCCGACGACCAGGGACAGGCCTCTGACGGTGAGCACTCCATTCCTCCCGTACATAATGCCAGCTGCCTTCAGCTGAACGCCGTTGACAAAGACCTTTGGTGCCGCCGGCGACTGGAGCCCCATGAAGACCACCTTACCGATGGCCAGCTTTCGGCTTGGCGCGTACGTGTTGTGCACCACATGCGACCTCATCGTGATGCTGCCCCTGCTCTCCTTATCGCAGCTGAATTTCACAAGGGTCCACTTGCTTCTCGCCCCGCCCATCTCCGGTGACTCGCCGTCGTCCAAGAATAGCTTCCCGCTGGCCGTGCCATTCTCCGCCAGCGCCACGAGGAGGCGGAACTCGGTTTGGCGCGCGCGCGACGTGGTCAGCGCCGGCTGCTGCGTCGGCAGGATGCTGCCGCCTGCCACGTGCACGTTCGCCGCGTCCGCTAGCGCCGGGAGCGTCACGCGCTTGCCGGTCCGCGTGGCGACGGCGAGGGAGTAGTCGTAGAGGCTGAACCACCGGCCGGCCGGGAAGTAGGCGTCTACGGTGGTCGCGCCAGGCTCCATCACCGGAGAAACGAGGAGGCCGGGGCCGAACAGAAACTGCCTGTCCACGCCGTAGGTGTTGGCGTCGTGCGGGTAGGAGAAGAAGAGCGGCCGCACCATAGGCGCCCCCGTGGTGTGCGCCTCGTACATGAGCGTGTAGAAGTAGGGCAGCAGCCTGTACCGCGTCCCGAATGATTTCCTCGCGGACCTCGCCGTCGACTCCCACAGGTAGAACTCCCGCCGGATGGTCTTCTTCTCCGAGTGGCCCCTCATGAACGGGTAGAAGGCGCCGAGCTGAATCCACCGGCTGCACAGCTCTTGGCTCGAGTTGCCGGTGAAGCCGCAGATGTCGGACCCGATCATGGGGATGCCGAAGATGCCGAAGCTGAGGATGGTGTTGATGGAGTGCCGCATCTCGTCCCACCGCGCGTCGTTGTCGCCCGTCCAGTGCGCGGCGTAGCGGCCGGAGCCGACGAAGGTGGAGCGGCTGAGCACGAAGGGACGGCGCTTCGTGTCCCTGAGCAGCCCGTCGTGCGTGGCCCGCGCCTCGAGGAAGCCGAAGAGGTTGTGCGCGTCGTACTCGGAGACGCCGTTGTAGTGTGTCGCCGAGACCGGCACCGAATGGTTGTTGATGTCGCGGTGCACGCCGGCGTTGTTGATGCGGTAGGGCGGGTCGTCCAGCGCGTTGAGCGTCGGCATGTCCCTGAAGTTGGCCGGCTCGTTCATGTCGCACCAGAGGCCGTCGACGGGGATGGTCCGGCGGAATTCGGAGATCTTCCTCTCCCAGTACTCGGCGCCGCGCGGGCTCATGAAGTCCGGGAAGTAGACCTCGCCTGGCCACACCTCGCCCACCAGGGTGCTGCCGTTCCACTGCAGGAACACGTCCTTCTCGTCGGGCGTCGCGCTCCTTTTGACCTCCGGGTCTAGGATGACCACGTACTTCTGGCCGTTGCTGTGAAGCCGGTCGACGAAGGGGCGGAGCCGTTTGGCCGGGTAGTTCACCGGATCCAGCGTGAAGTCCTGGTACCCGTCCATGTAGTCAATGTCAGTCCACATGGCCTCCAGCGGGATCTTGGCCTTGGCGTAGCCGGCCACCACGTCCTCCAGGGCTTCCACGTTCTTGTACCCATACCTGCACTGGTGGTACCCTTCAGGAGATGCAGAAAAACAGAGTTAGCAAAGAAGATGACAAGATCCGAGCTATAGGTTGTTCGATCGGATTGTCTGGCCTTACCAAATGACCAGTATGGCATGGGGGCAGGGCGGCCGATGAACTGGGTGTACTGGTCGACCACGGCGAGCGGGGATGGACCGGCGAAGAAGTAGAAGTCGAGCACGCCGCCGATGACCTTGTAGGTGATGGAGGAACCCCCGTAGTGTATGTCCATCCCGTTGCTGTTGAGGAGGAGCACGCCGTGGGCAGCGCCGCCGGGGGAGCGCACGTCCATGTAGAACGGGTGCGAGCCGTAGAGGTTGAGGTCCAGCTGGTCCGACCTCCCCAGGTCCTCGTTCCACAGCGTGAACGAGTCGTTGTGCCGGAGCCGGAATGTCCGCTTCGTGTGCTCGCCCAGCCCGTACAGGGATGACCGCCCCGCCGGCAGCGCCGACGTCACCTCCAGGTACCTGCTCCATTCCATTCATGACGATCGATCATTGAGTGAGATTGCAACATATTAGAACGACAGTTTTAGATATTATCAGAGTTACAGACCGGTCCTTGAAGACGAGGGTGGCGGATGTGTCGAAGAGGACGTCGCCGGTGGAGCGGCGGGTGACGGTGAACCGGAACGGGGCGGTGTGGATGGTGAAGGTGAGGTCCGAGGACGCGCTGGAGAGGGTGTGGCTGCTCGGCAAGGCGGCATGTCTTGCCGTTGGCTCGACCAAGACGTCCTGCAGCGCCGGCCGCGGGACGACGTCCCGGGGGACCTCCCATCGCGCATGGTCGGCGTCGGTGATGCGTACGTGGAGCCTGCTGTCCGTCTCCATGCTGCACCGTCATGAAGAAAAAAAAACTACAACTGTGAGCAAGAGCCAACTTAACTGATCCTTGAAAAAGAGTAGAGAAAATCAAGCTCATGAGTTAGGATGAAGGGGTATGTGCACTTGCCTTGCACTTAGGCTGAGCCTCTTGACATCAGGCCCGAACTTGGCTGTCCCGCCTACAAGCTTCAGCCCGGCCGATAGCCTGTTCCCGGACTCGGCCACCGACACGACGTCATAGCCCGAGTGCTGCTTCGCAGAGCCGCAATGAGGGAGGAGGCAGACGAGGAAGGCGAGGAGCGCCACGTGGTTAGCAGAAGACGAGCCCATTGCTCGTCGATCAGAGGACGATGTGCAAGTGCAACACGATGAGGGCAGCATCCACTGCGTACTCAGCTTTATATAAGCAAAATATCAAGGCACCGACAAATAAATCTTATACCCCATAATGGCCGAGATTTACTCTCCCTGCCTAAGATTACTCCCGGATACTGGATAGATACCAAGAATACTCCAAAGATAATATTGACTTATCGCTTCACCGAAACGAGGGAGTAAATCGATGCTGAGATATACCACAAAGATATACGGGATCCCAAAATATAACGCTAAAGAAGGAAAATAAACATTGCCAATAATAAATGCTAATGGCAGCAAAATAAACATGGCAAATAAACGGTAAAGAAACAACGTTTAGAATAAATTTTTTTACTTCATTCCAAGTTTAAAATGTAACAAGTTTACACAAAAACATACCAGAATATATATGCAAACCCAAATTATATTGATAAGATCCGTCATGAAAAATATGTTCACATTCTATCTAGACTTGCAGATGGTTATATCATTTTATTTATAAACATGACAACTTTCACAAGTTTGATCCTTAGTTTTGTCCTAAGTTAACATATTAGACCGGAAGAAGTTGGAGAACATCACAAAAAAAAAGAGATTCGGCCGTGGCAAAATTCAGGTCCACAATCGCCGTCGGCCGCAAGGGATAAGTGTATCGACACGAATAAGTAGAGCATGATATTAAGGCGGGAAAGTGAGAAATGCCAAGAGAGGGAAGAACATGCAGCCACCAGATTACGTTGAGTCAAGGCCGTCGGATCTGGGTGTACCAAAGCAGTGCAAGGTTTAGGCGCGTGAGGGTGGCCGGATCATGTGGTGCTGAAGGAAGGGGTCACCGGATTCCCTGGCTCTGATGTACTGTTGTTATGAGATGAGAATATAGGTGCAAACTCCCGAGGTATAACTTTGGGTTTGAGTCGAGAAAGTGAGAACGCATGGGCATCTATACGAAAAAAAAAAATATTTCCTTAGAATACAAGAAAAAAGCAAACATTTACAAGGTCTTTTCTTAGAATACAAGAATATTTATTTTGTGAAACTACAAAGAGATAACATGTGATTGCCGCCCCATTGCCTGGTGGCATCGTAGCCACTTAGTATAACCTTGGATTGGGTTGGATCCTAAATCCATGTGCCATTGCTAGTTCCTGGATTGTTAGCTTAGCATAGTTCTTGGATCATTAGCTAGCATATACAATCGATGAAATACCATGTAAAACAAATATCACTATTACATGAGTTGAATAAATTATGAGTTTACTTTATTAAAAATATGCTTAGCTCAAGGCAATCTCAAATAAAACAACGGAAACTTAAGTAAATTCAGTTCATCAAAGCCGCATGTGAATAGGACTCTTGATGTAACCGACCTAAACCCTGTAATCCTCCTATATATACACGTGAATACAGAGCTCGGGGCATCCGAGTAGATTCTACCTGATCATAATATTACATTTGACATGGTATCAGGCCGCCTCTTCCGCCGATACCGATCAAACCCTAGATCGCAAGCTCCACGACGCAGCCGTCTTCATCGACCATGGCGTCCTCCTCTTCTTCCGCGCCGCCGATCAATCTCGGCCAGCCTCCGCGCACGCAGCTCACGCGTGACAATTATCCAATCTGGCGGACCCAGGTGTTGCCCGCCATTCGCGGTGCCCAGCAGATCGGTCTTCTGACCGGCGTCGAGTCCGCTCCACCGTCTCAGGTGGTTGATGTGCCGGCAGACAAAACCACTGGTGCCCCCGCCAAGATGAAATCCAATCCAGAGTACGCAGACTGGCTCTCCCGCGATCAACTCATGCTCTCCTATCTTCTGCAGTCCATGTCCCTGGAAGTTCTTCCTCACGTACACCGCATCGAGTCGGCTCATGGTGTTTGGGCTGCTGTTGAAGAGAATTGGTGTCCTACATCCTTGCCGGCCTAGGCAAGGACTACAATGCTCTCGTCGCTGCCCTTGGCGTGGCGACAGGTCCCATCACCCTCAGCCGCCTCTACTCGCAGCTTCATGCCTATGATCAGCGACAGATCCTCCTGGCCGACCCCTCTCCTCCTGAGTTTGAGTCCTCAGCCAATGCTGTTTCTCTTCAGTGGTGCTCCCGTAACGATGGCAACGGAAACTACTACAACAACAACAACAACAACAACAACAATGGGCGGTTCCATGGGGATCGCCAAGACAACCGCTGATGTCTACGGGAGCTTCTATTCTTGTAGACAGTGTTGGGCCTCCAAGAGCAGAGGTTTGTAGAACAGCAGCAAGTTTCCCTTAAGTGGATACCCAAGGTTTATCGAACTCAGGGAGGAAGAGGTCAAAGATATCCCTCTCATGCAACCCTGCAACCACAAAGCAAGAAGTCTCTTGTGTCCCCAACACACCTAATAGGTGCACTAGTTCGGCGAAGAGATAGTGAAATACAGGTGGTATGAATAAGTAGTAGCAACGGCAACGACACCAGAAAAGTGCTTTGCCCAGGACAGTAAACAAGCAGTAGTAACGCAGTAGTAGTAACGCAGTAAAATAGTAAACAAGCAGCGATAGCAGTATTTAGGAACAAGGCCTAGGGAATAGACTTTCACTAGTGGACACTCTCAACATTGATCACATAACAGAACAGATAAATGCATACTCTACACTCTTGTTGGATGATGAACACATTGCGTAGGATTACACGAACCCTCAATGCCGGAGTTAACAAGCTCCACAATAATGCTCATATTTTAGTAACCTTTAGTGTAAGATAGATCAAAAGACTAAACCAAGTACTAGCATAGCATGCACACTTGTCACCTTCATGCATATGTAGGAGGAATAGATCACATCAATATTATCATAGCAATAGTTAACTTCTCAATCTACAAGAGATCATGATCATAGCATAAACCAAGTACTAACACGGTGCACACACTGTCACCTTTACACACGTGCAGGAGGAATAGAACTACTTTAATAACTTTGCTAGAGTAGCACATAGATAGTAGTGATACAAACTCATATGAATCTCAATCATGTAAAGCAGCTCATGAGATCATTGTATTGAGGTACATAGGAGAGAGATTAACCACATAGCTACCGGTACAGCCCCGAGCCTCGATGGAGAACTACTCCCTCCTCATGGGAGCAGCAGCGGTGATGAAGATGGCGGTGGAGATGGCAGCGGTGTCGATGGGGAAGCCTTCGGGGGCACTTCCCCGCCCCGGCAGGGCGCCGGAACAGAGTTCTGTCCCCCGAATTGGAGTTTCGCGACGGTGGCGGCGCCCCTGGAGTCTTTCTGGAGTTTCGTCAATTTGTGTCGAGGTTTTAGGTCACGATGGCTTAAATAGGCGAAGAGTCGGAGTCGGAGGGTCTCTGGGGGGCCCACACCCTAGGGGGGCGCCCCCCCTTGGCCGCGCCGGGGTGTGGTGTGGGGCCCCCAGGGCTCCCCTACGGTCCTTCCCGGGTGTTACGGATGCTTCCGATGAAAATAGGAACTTGGGCGTTGATTTCGTCCGATTCCGAGAATATTTCGTTACTAGGATTTACTGAAACCAAAAACAGCGAGAAAACGAGAAGCGGCACTTCGGCATCTTGTTAATAGGTTAGTTCCAGAAAATGCACGAATATGACATAAAGTGTGCATAAAACATGTAGATAACATCAATAATGTGGCATGGAAGACAAGAAATTATCGATACGTTGGAGACGTATCAGCATCCCCAAGCTTAGTTCTGCTCGTCCCGAGCAGGTAAAACGATAACAAAGATAATTTACGGAGTGACATGCCATCATAAACTTGATCATACTATTTGTAAAGCATATGTAGTGAATGCAGCGATCAAAACAATGTATATGACATGGGTAAACAAGCTGAATCATAAAGCAAAGACTTTTCATGAATAGCACTACAAGACAAGCATCAATAAGTCTTGCATAAGAGTTAACTCATAAAGTAATAATTCAAAGTAAAGGTATTGAAGCAACACAAAGGAAGATGAAGTTTCAGCGGTTGCTTTCAACTTATAACATGTATATCTCATGGATAATTGTCAATGCAAAGCAATATAACAAATGCAATATGCAAATATGTAAGAATCAATGCACAGTTCACACAAGTGTTTGCTTCTTGAGGTGGAGAAAGATAGGTGAACTGACTCAACATAAAAGTAAAGAGAATGGTCCTTCAAAGAGGAAAGGCATCGATTGCTATATTTGTGCTAGAGCTTTTATTTTGAAAACATAAAGAGAGCATAAAAGTAAAGTTTTGAGAGGTGTATGTTGTTGTCAACGAATGGTAGCGGGTACTCTAACCCCCTTGCCAGACAAACCTTCAAAGAGCGGCTCCCATTTTATTTTATTTTTGGATGGCACTCCTTCCAACCTTTCTTTCACAAACCATGGCTAACCGAATCCTCGGGTGCCCGCCAACAATCTCATACCATGAAGGAGTGCCCTTTTATTTTAGTTTTATTATGATGACACTCCTCCCAAACTTTGCTTACACAAGCCATGGCTAACCGAATCCTTCGGGTGCCGTCCAACAATCACATACCATGGAGGAGTGTCTATTTTTGGTTAATTAATTTGGGACTGGGAATCCCATTGCCAGCTCTTTTTGCAAAATTATTGGATAAGCGGATGAAGCCACTAGTCCATTGGTGAAAGTTGCCCAACAAGATTGAAAGATAAACACCACATACTTCCTCATGAGCTATAAAACATTGACACAAATCAGAGGTGATAAATTTTGAATTGTTTAAAGGTAGCACTCAAGCAATTAGGTAGGTATGGTGGACACAAATGGCATGGTGTTGTTTGGCTCAAGGTTTTGGATGCATGAGAAGTATTCCCTCTCGATACAAGGTTTAGGCTAGCAAGGTTGTTTGAAGCAAGCACAAGTATGAACTAGTACAGCAAAACTCACATAAAGGACATATTACAAGCATTATAAGACTATACATCGTCTTCCTTGTCGTTCAAACACCTTACTAGAAATTATCTAGACCTTAGAGAGACCAATTATGCAAACCAAATTTTAGCATGCTCTATGTATTTCTCCATTAATGGGTGCAAAGTATATGATGAAAGAGCTTAAACATGAGCACAACAATTGCCAAGTATCACATTACCCAAGACATTATAGCAATTACTACATGTATCATTTTCCAATTCCAACCATATAACAATTTAACGAAGAGGAAACTTCGCCATGAATATTATGAGCTAAGAACACATGTGTTCATATGAACCAGCGGAGCGTGTCTCTCTCCCACACAAGCATGATGTAATCCAATTTATTCAAACAAAAACAAAAACAAAAGCACACGGACGCTCCAAGTAAAGCACATAAGATGTGACCGAATAAAAATATAGTTTCAAGAGAAGGAACCTCGATAATTTATCGATGAAGAAGGGGATGCCTTGGGCATCCCCAAGCTTAGACGCTTGAGTCTTCTTGATATATGCAGGGATGAACCACCGGGGCATCCCCAAGCTTAGACTTTTCACTCTTCTTGATCGTAGTATATCATCCTCCTCTCTTGACCCTTGAAAACTTCCTCCACACCAAACTCGAAACAACTCATTAGAGGGTTAGTGGACAATAAAAATTAACATGTTCAGAGGTGACACAATCATTCTTAACACTTCTGGACATTGCATAAAGCTACTGGACATTAATGGATCAAAGAAATTCATCCAACATAGCAAAAGAGGCAATGCGAAATAAAAGGCAGAATCTGTCAAAACAGAACAGTCCGTAAAGATAGATTTTATTAGGCCACCAGACTTGCTCAAACGAAAATGCTCAAATTGAATGAAAGTTGCGTACATATCTGAGGATCACTCACGTAAATTGGCATAATTTTCTGAGTTACCCACAGAGAATTAGACCCAGATTCGTGACAGCAAAGAAATCTGTTTCTGCGCAGTAATCCAAATCTAGTACTTACTTTACTATCAAAGACTTTACTTGGCACAACAAAACACAAAACTAAGATAAGGAGAGGTTGCTACAGTAATAAACAACTTCCAAGACACAAATATAAAACAAAGTACTGTAGCAAAATAACACATGGGTTATCTCCCAAGAAGTTCTTTCTTTTTAGCCATTAAGATGGGCTCAGCAGTTTTAATGATGCACTCGCAAGAAATAGTATTTGAAGCAAAAGAGAGCATCAAGAGGCAAATTCAAAACACATTTAAGTCTAACATGCTTCCTATGCATAGGAATCTTGTAAATAAACAAGTTCATGAAGAGCAAAGTAACAAGCATAGGAAGATAAAACAAGTGTAGCTTCAAGATTCTCAACATAAAGAGGGGAAACTTAATATTATTAAGATGCATATAACCATATTTCCCACTCTCATAATAACTTTCAGTAGCATCATTGATGAAATCCACAATATACCCATCACTTAAAACATTCTTATCATGGTTCATATGCATAGAAGTATTATTAAATTTGGCATGAGAAGAGTTATTCTCATTAATAGTAATTGGAGCAGGATTATTATCAAGAATTTGAACATGGTAAACAAGTTGCATATTAAGGGAATTGTTTTTGGTAACCCAATCATGACTATGACAAGTTTCATAAGGATAGTTATAACCTATATCATAGCATTCTTTATAATAATCATCAAAGATCGGAGGCACAGTGTCATCATAAGAAATAGAATAGTTATCTTTCACAGTCGGTTTATCTGTGTCCATACCATCATTGTTATTAGAAGGAGATGTATCAAGAACATAATGACCAGTAGCAAAAGGATTTTCAAACACCTCTTCCCCGAGCTTAGAGCTTTCTATATCATTATGGGAGGAAGCATGGATAGCACTGACACTATGGCAATTATTATCATCATTTTCAGAATTAGTTTCCCAGAGATTTGTAATATCAAAAGTAGTGTGCTCATTCAAATCATGATCGCTAATGTATGTAAAGGGCATAGGAAGATCATCGTATTCAGATTCATTATCACAATAATCATTAGGAGCAACATACTTACGGTTACCTAGCGTTATCTCATTCACGCGGGGATACGCCGTTACCTCTTTCTTTTTATTCCCCTTATTCTTCTTCTTCTTCTTCGTTCCCTTCTTCTTCTTCTCCTTTTTCTCGTTCCCTTCTTCGGGAGGGAGAGGCTTGAAGGGTGGCTTGTCCGCATAACCTGATTTACTTTCGAAACAATAGAAGAAACTTGGGAGGATCCCTCCTTTTCATTAATTAGTTGAAAACACACAGCGGTCCTATCATATTTTGGCAAGGTGTCATCTTCTAAAATATTTTGTATGTAAGTATTTGTATGGCTATTATCAATGCAATAAGAAAAACACCCATGCAGGACATCATCAATATCAAGATCACTCGTATGTAACAAAGAGATTTTTCTCGACAGTTCTTCACACCCCAAAAATAAAGTAAGTTCATCATGCTGGTTAGGAGTAATTTCATCATCACAATACAAATTTGCAGCACTCATTGGGTTCAAATTATCATTGGAGGAGCATTGAAAACTAAAATGATCCACTTCATGGCAAACTTCACAAATAAAAGGATAGAGGGCACAAACTTTTTTACCAAGATCATCTAGAGCCCTAAACCACTTTCTAGTTTTTTCATTAGCATGATGGATACAATATTCGTCTTTGATTTGATTAATTCCACAAGGTCTATGTATTCCACAAAAATTAACATGCTTATAGGAAATAACATTCTTAGGAGTTTGAGCATGCTCATTACAATAATTAACAACAATTTCATTCTTCATGCAAGCCTCTTTAAAAGGTTCATGATACTTATCAAAATTCTTTTTGGGCAATTCAAAATGAGAAGCAAAGGCTTTATAAAGATTTGCAGCAGCTTGAGAGTCAAGACCATAAGTAGCACTCATATTTCGAAATTTATCGGTATCCATAAAAGTTTCAATGCATTCATAATCATAATTTATACCTGACTCTTTACCTTTGTCATTCTCCCAATCTTCAGCGTTCTCCTTAATCCGATCAAGAAGGTCCCTTTTAAACTCTTCTTTGTTGCGCGTGAATGATCCAGAACAAGTAGCATCCAGCAAAGTCTTATCCTGAAGAGAAAGTCTCGCATAGAAATTATCAATAATGATATTACCTGGAAGCTCATGATTGGGGCATTTGAGCATTAAAGACTTCAATCTCTCCCATGCTTGGGCAATACTCTCTCCATCATGAGGCCAGAAATTATATATTCGGTTTCGGTCTTTGTGAATTTCACTTGGAGGATAGAATTTAGAATAAAATAGATGCACAATATCTTTCCAATCAAGAGAATGCTCATCTTTCGGCAGTTTATACCAATGCGCCGCTTTACCAGACAACGACATAGAGAATAATTTCTTCTTCACTTCATCCATAGAGATACCTGCACACTTGAATAACCCGCATAATTCATGCAAAAACAGTAAATGATCTCCGGGATGCACAGTTCCATCCCCTTCATAGCGGTTATCCATAACACGTTCAATAATTTTCATAGGTATTTTATATGGAGTACTTTCAGTAGGTGCATTTAAAATATCACAAGCATCATTAGAGTTATCGCATATGGGAGATAAAGTATTATCAGAACAAATTTTCTCACCTGAAGATGGGAAGCTAAAAAGATCACAAAAACTAGCTTCCCCAAGCTTAGACTTCTCCATAGCATTAGCAGTAATGGCATTCATACTAATAACATCGCTACTAGCATGCAAATGAGGTTCCATTGGTTTTTTAATGTTTGCACCAAACAATTCTAAATCAGGGAAAAGATTAAAAAGCTCACTAAATTTTTTGTTGTTTTCCATTATGCCTAACTAGTGTAAACAAGAAACAAAAAGATGCAATTGCGGGATCTAAAGGAAATAGCTTCGAGCACAAATACAATGGCGCCGGAAAAGTACTTGTTACACGGAACCGGAGTATGAGTGCCTTTTTACCTTTCCTCCCCGGCAACGGCGCCAGAAAAGTGCTTGATGTCTACGGGAGCTTCTATTCTTGTAGACAGTGTTGGGCCTCCAAGAGCAGAGGTTTGTAGAACAGCAGCAAGTTTCCCTTAAGTGGATACCCAAGGTTTATCGAACTCAGGGAGGAAGAGGTCAAAGATATCCCTCTCATGCAACCCTGCAACCACAAAGCAAGAAGTCTCTTGTGTCCCCAACACACCTAATAGGTGCACTAGTTCGGCGAAGAGATAGTGAAATACAGGTGGTATGAATAAGTAGTAGCAACGGCAACGACACCGGAAAAGTGCTTTGCCCGGGACGAGTAAACAAGCGGTAGTAACGCAGCGAGTAGTAACGCAGTGAGTAGTAACGCATGAAACAAGTAAACAAGCAGCGATAGCGATATTTAGGAACAAGGCCTAGGGAATAGACTTTCACTAGTGGACACTCTCAACATTGATCACATAACGAACGGATAAATGCATACTCTACACTCTTGTTGGATGATGAACACATTGCGTAGGATTACACGAACCCTCAATGCCGGAGTTAACAAGCTCCACAATAATGCTCATATTTTAGTAACCTTTAGTGTAAGATAGATCAAAAGACTAAACCAAGTACTAGCATAGCATGCACACTTGTCACCTTCATGCATATGTAGGAGGAATAGATCACATCAATATTATCATAGCAATAGTTAACTTCTCAATCTACAAGAGATCATGATCATAGCATAAACCAAGTACTAACACGGTGCACACACTCGTCACCTTTACACACGTGCAGGAGGAATAGAACTACTTTAATAACTTTGCTAGAGTAGCACATAGATAGTAGTGATACAAACTCATATGAATCTCAATCATGTAAAGCAGCTCATGAGATCATTGTATTGAGGTACATAGGAGAGAGATTAACCACATAGCTACCGGTACAGCCCCGAGCCTCGATGGAGAACTACTCCCTCCTCATGGGAGCAGCAGCGGTGATGAAGATGGCGGTGGAGATGGCAGCGGTGTCGATGGGGAAGCCTTCCGGGGGCACTTCCCCGCCCCGGCAGGGTGCCGGAACAGAGTTCTGTCCCCCGAATTGGAGTTTCGCGACGGTGGCGGCGCCCCTGGAGTCTTTCTGGAGTTTCGTCAATTTGTGTCGAGGTTTTAGGTCACGACGGCTTAAATAGGCGAAGAGTCGGAGTCGGAGGGTCTCTGGGGGGCCCACACCCTAGGGGGCGCGCCCCCTTGGCCGCGCCGTGGTGTGGTGTGGGGCCCCCAGGGCTCCTCTCTGGTCCTTCCCGGGTGTTCTGGATGCTTCCGATGAAAATAGGAACTTGGGCGTTGATTTCGTCCGATTCCGAGAATATTTCGTTACTAGGATTTCTGAAACCAAAAACAGCAGAAAACAGGAACTGTCACTTCGGCATCTTGTTAATAGGTTAGTTCCAGAAAATGCACGAATATGACATAAAGTGTGCATAAAACATGTAGATAACATCAATAATGTGGCATGGAACACAAGAAATTATCGATACGTTGGAGACGTATCAACCGCCGTGAATCGCGGCGTGATGATCGTCCCTTCCAACAGGGGCGTGGTGGAGGCCGAGGGCCACCCGGAGGAGGGCGCAGCCATGGGCGTGGACGGCGCAGGACTACCCCCTGGGTTGATGCCACGTGCCAAATATGCAACAAGGAGGGGCACTATGCAAAAGATTGTTGGTCTCGCTATGCTAATGATGATGATTATAGTGAGAAAGAAGTTCATGCCGCCTACGGTGTGGACACCAACTGGTACTAGGACTCTGGAGCTACTCACCACATCACAGGAGAGCTCAACAATTTGACTCTCCGGGACGCCTACAAAGGACATGACAAGGTCAACACTGCCAATGGGCAAGGTATGAATATTTCCCACATTGGTCATTCAGTAGTTCGTAACCCTACTCATTATTTTCATCTTCGTAATATACTTCATGTTCCCAATGCTTCCAAAAATTTGCTCTCTGTCCATCGCTTCACATATGATAATCATGTCTTCATAGAATTTCACCCATTCTTCTTTTTGATAAAGGATCTGGCTACCAGGAAAATAATTCATAGAGGAAGATGTGTTGGAGGCCTCTATCCCCTCATTGCATCTTTGGTGTCCCCAAGTTCTTCAAAACATGCATTCGTTGCTGTCAAGCCCTCTCAGTCTCAGTGGCATAGTCGACTAGGTCATCCTTCTTTAGCTATTGTTAGTCAGATTATTAGCAAAAATAAACTTCCGTGTGTTAGAGATTCTAGTGTTGGGTCGATTTGTGATCCTTGTCAACAAGTTAAAATTCATCAACTTCCCTATCCTATCTCCACCAATGTATCTACAACCCCTTTATAGTTCGTATTTTCTGATGTATGGGGTCCTACACCTACTTCTGTTGGTCGTCATGATTGCTATGTAAGCTTTATTGATGACTATAGTAAATTTACTTGGATCTATTTACTCAAACGCAAGTCTGATGCCTTAGATGCTTTTGTTAACTTTCAAACTCTCGTTGAGCGCAAGCTTGGCAAGAAGATCATCACAGTTCAATCTCACTGGGGTGGTGAATACATCAAACTGAACTCTCTTTTTCAGACACAATGGATCACACATTTAGTCTCATGTCCCCATGCTCATCAGCAAAATGGTGCTGCTGAAAGAAAACATCGTCACATTGTGGAAGTTGGGCTAGCTCTTCTTGCTCATGCTGGTATGCCTCTAAAATTCTGGGATGAAGCCTTTCTCACAGCCACATACCTCATTAACATGCTCCCTAGCAAAGTCATCAATAATGATACACTTGTTCATCGTCTCATTGGTACACGTCCTAACTACTCATCCCTACGTGTCTTCGGTTGTGCTTGTTGGCCTAATTTGCATCCCTATAACAAACGCAAGCTCGCTTTTCGATCCAAACAATGTGTCTTCCTTGGATATAGCCCTCGTCACAAAGGGGTTAAGTGTCTTGAAGTCTCCACGGGTCGAGTCTACGTCTCTAGGGATGTTGTGTTTGACGAGTCAGTTTTTCCTTTCAAATCTTTACACCCTAATGCTGGTGCTCTTCTTCAAAAACAAATACTCCTTCTTGACCCTTCTCTTCGAAATTCCGAGTTGGGGAGCGATACTACTGATGATTTAAATATGGAAAATACTCATGCTACTAATCCCATTGTTAGTGTTGTTCCTTCTGTTGTGCAGGGTGCAGCATCTCAAAATAATGCAGGTGGCGAAAATTTGGGTCAAAACAGTGCCTCAACCCGGTCATATGGCTCTTTTCAATTTTCTGGACAAAATGACAACAGCACAGATTCCCATGCTGATTCTCTAGACAGATCCTCCTTGGGATCGGCGCAGATCGCCTCGGATCGCGCTCCGTCCCAGTCTGCAGCTGGGCAGACAGATTCTGTGGGCTCCACGGTGCGTGTGCCCGACACACGCGCGTGGCGTCACGCATCAACTACCGCCCCGACCCCCTCGCGCGGATCTTCTGTGGCGACCTCGCCCGCCCGCTCCACCCCAGCATCCTCGTCTGCAAACTCTCCTGCCGCACCGGATCCAGTCGACAGCGACCCGGCGGAGACATGATCTCCCGCCCTTCACAGTCCACGGAACAGTGGATCTTCTGTGGCTTCCCGTCCCGTGCTGCAGTCTGCGGCGACTCGCCCTGTCACTCGCGCTGCTACAGGCATTCACCGACCCAAAGAATATAAGGGCGGCACTGTTCGATGGCTCTTGTCTTGCACATCCGGGGAACCCAAAGACTTACCGTCTGCTATTGCTGACCCAAACTGGAAAGGCGCAATGAATGAAGAATTCGAGGCCCTCATGAAAAACAGAACTTGGCACTTAGTACCACCTCGCCATGGCAAGAATATTATTGACTGCCGCTGGATCTACAAGGTCAAACACAAGTTTGATGGCTCTATTGACAGATATAAGGCGAGGTTGGTTGCCAAAGGGTTCAAGCAACGATATGGGATTGACTATGAAGATACATTCAGTCCAGTTGTTAAAATAGCCACAGTACGTCTTATTCTTGCAATTGCTGTCTCCAAGGGATGGAGCTTGCGACAGCTTGATGTTAAGAACACGTTTCTTCATGGCGTTCTGGAAGAGGAAGTCTATATGCGACAACCTCCTGGGTATGAGGATCAAAGTAAACCAGATTACATT